>NW_027272908.1:0-110930 GCF_040938485.1 Diadema antillarum | reverse complement strand
GTTCTCTCTTTCACCCTCTTCGGGTAGAGACACACAAAGCGTTGGTCTCCCTTGCCATCCCTCTTTAGGGGCAATATATGGCCGCTTGATGGGGAGTACCTGTTAATATATATCTCTGCTAAGCGTTATATCCTACTGTGATTAAATAAAGAACCCGGATTGTAGAGGTATATAAATTGTCATCGTGGTCTCTTCTGTGTGCTGTCGTCGAGTGTCGAGAAACTTTACCAATGTAACACCGACATTTAATACGCCATCGAAGAATAACATCAAAACTACAAAACAAAGGTGTTACAGTAGCAAAGTTGCTGAGCAGGCTTTGATGAGAAGCACCGTAGAAGTAGAAGTAGAAGTATACTATTATTCAGGGTATAAGATGAGGATATGAACACCTCAATCACGGCATCTGACACCTTGAGCGTATATGGAAAGAGGGTGTGGAAGGGGTAAGAGCATCAACGGATTTAAGTACACAGAGATCATATCAGTGGAAGAAAAATCGAGGACAGCAGCTGCTGCTATGATGTGGGTCGAATGATCATTTTTCTGCCCCAGTTCGAAGTCCAAACTACATTGTATCATCTGTTTCTGATCTGCCAAACCTTCTTATCAATCTTGTTCTGTGTAAAGTCGGAGCGTGTATTTGGTTTATTGTCTTGTAACATTTAAAGAGAGAGAGAGAGCTATACGGTTAATTTCAAACATCGGTATAAGGGTTTGAAAAAAGAGGTTTTACAAAGTGAATAAGAAGTAAATGATTATGTACACTGAGAGTCCCTCTGAAATCTTTGTGGAAGAAGACATTATTATGTGGCTAGACATTGAGGAACTCAATGTGGACCTTTTGTGTAAGAGAGTTATTCTATGTAGCGTTATCTCGCACTCAAGCGAGCCTTCTACACAGAAGTGGTTAAGATTCAGTCCAAACGCACGCGGGCACCAATCAGACTCTGCACTCGACGAGCCCAATGATCACAGGCACCAATTTCTTTACTATTCAAACACTAATAGCATCTTTATTGGCGTTCTTCTTTAGCAGCGTCGAGCTGGCATGTGTAAGCATCGGCTGCACATAAGCGTGGTTCACTGCAAGTGAACAGAAAAAATACAATACAAATACATAATAACGTTTGCATTTTTGTACTTTGTTGCAATTCTTTGTTTCTTCTTCAATTCAACTAATTCTGTTACCTTATTCAACAGTGCACATACAATTTGTACAGTATATACATAGCCTATTAAAATACTCCTGGCTCAACTGAGTTTCTTCCAGCATTGCATAAATTAGATAACAACCTCCACAGTACACTACATTTAGTGCAATAAAGAAGGAAATGGAGGATTAATTGGAAGGGAGAGAGAGAGAAGGCTGAAGCAAGGTACAGAACATAGGAGGAGAGGTAAATCTGTGATAAAACAAAGAGCCTGTTCATTCAGACCTCTTTTCGTAGTGAGCCAATCCCTTCCTGCTCTGCTACAAACCCAAACATTGGAAGAGGCACATACAATTAAGATGCTCCTACACAACTTCTGTAGGAGGTGAACTATTCTACACCACAGACCCATAACATGATAGAAAGGTAAAATTCCCCTTTTTCTTCACTACGTCTGAGCTTATATGCTCGTAGAAAATATACAGTTCATAATGAAGAATCTTTTCATTATACCACAACTACGTCGTAAGTTAAATTGTAAGATATATGCCATCTATACAACTCCACAAGCAAAGTATGCTGCAACTGGGTCTGAAAAGCTAGATTAATCTCGATTTATGTACAGAGGGCTTTACTGCCTCTTGGCTGGACAATGACATTGTCCACCTACACTGCCCCATACACCTGAACTTGTATCAAACTTTGGGCATCGTATTCTCTTTGTTCATACATGCTATGCACAATACACTGTGACTCATACTGTCATGCTCACACACAAGGTTAAAGCTGAGATTACAGCTAGGAGCTGTTCACACAGCACTTGTTATATACTACACTCTGCTCCTGCAAGCCAATTCACATTTCATATAGTATCCGGAGCAAACTTATATCTACAGTAGGACACTTTATTGCAACAATATAAGACATAACATAGCTTTTGATTCTGCCTATATATCTGCAAACAGATATAGCAGCTAAATCATTCATATATTCAACCAATGTTCACCAGAGAAAGGCTGAAAGAATCGTATCAATCTGCGAGATGTCTTTCTTCCTATTCTCTCCCCTGCTATGTAACCTTCTTTCCCAAACTATAAAGTATATCATGCTAACAGTATTGACACTTACTACACGCATGACATGACTGCATACCTGGAGAAAAAGACGTACAGGAAAAAATAACATAATAAACCAAACAATCTTCTAGCGATGGCAAAATTTAGTCTTGGGTATAGTCTATATTTCAATTGATGAAAAGTAGCTAAATCCATTTACATTACATTACAAGGTACCTGCCCTCCCAGACAGACTCGAACAAAGAGGGATTCGTTACATTACCAAGTCTTAAACCCATGTTAAATTTGATATCCATTTAACAAATGGACAATTTAAATGCATATACATTTTCTCCAACAGGTTCATGAAAACAATCTTACTGATGTGAGGTGAATAATTATACTGTGGTGACACGAAGTCACCATGTGTTTAGTTTAGCATTTTGTCAGATAATCAACATTCGTTCATACGCGATGATGTGGTGATCTCTCCCTCTTCTTTTCCTACACTTTTTTCTCTCGTTCAGAGATAACCGAAGACATGTAGAAATAACATAATAAGTCAGTGTGAGAGGGTGTCTTATCTTACTCTTTGGATGAATCGCATTTCTTTTTTTGACTTGTCTATCAATCCGCCACAACTGGCCTCTGTTAAGGCCTTATCGAGCTCGTCAATGAAGCCACCCGTTTGAATTTCCCTCTTACAGTATGTAAGATTTGTATGAACGCGTCGTCATAGTTCCTCTGATGTTCTCTCAGGGTGCTGTCGTACACCGCATATTCCAAGCCGAGGGCTACAGAAAGATTGTTGTGGGCTTCTAGTGGAAGGATGGTCGACAGGTCGATGATCTGCTTTTCTGTAACTTGCAGTCCTGCTGTGTGTAATATATTAAGAATCAAGATGTTAATGGTGTTTATGACAACGGAAAGTTATTACCGATAAATGTAACGGACTGTGAAATTGATAATCGTACCGATATTAGCTGTATCAACTATACGGCACACCACAGTCATTGTTCATTGACAAACATACGTCATTCAATGAAACTCATTTCTTCTTTTGCAAAGTAATCATAATTATAAAGTACCTGACAGGTTGGTATTACCTTAGTATATATTTGATTCAATCCGACAATAATGTGATAATCATACGCATTCATCAGTCATGTCCTCTACACCTCAGACAGTTCTAGAAATAATTATAACAACTTGACAATTATGACTTTAAAAGTGTAATGGTTATAACTGCCTAGGTATACACCTCCCCCCCCCCCAAAAAAAAAAAAAAAAAAATCTTCACTGTATACAATATTTTCATGTCGAAAGAAATGGGAGTTTGCATGGGGGTCTTATGACTGAATCACCTGATGAAAACTGTGACCGATTTCGTTGGTGTGATAAATCCTGTTAAACTTAAAGACTTTATATCTCCAAAACAACAGATATTATGTTATTTTAAAAAAAAAAATGTTTTTGCTGTTCATTCAGCGTTTGGATATGTCAGAGTCAACATAATTTGGAATTGATTTTCACTGGAATATCACGTTCACTGTGTACTAACATGTCAACATGTTTCCGGCCGTGAAATTTCAATAATATACAGGTGGCCTTCATTAAACTTGCCTTTCGAGTAATCCCTACTCATAGAATATGAGATTTGATTTTGAAATGAGATTTGAAATGAGATTTATTTACCAAACAAACAAACAAACATCGTCAACGAAGTCACAACAATGAATAGTTAAGATATAGTTTGGCAAAAAAGAACTGACAATAGCGTGCAGGCTAGTCGAGGCCAGTCCTTTCAATGATATAGATTATAATATAACGTATTTACAATATTTACAGAAGAATTGTTATATGTACATAAGTATTTACATGTTTTCATAAGGGATCATTATCATATTGATAACAGATACTTTCGCAATGATATCCGAAAAGCATTACGGGTGTTTATCTTTTTGACATAATGAGGAAATCCTCTCCAAATTATACTGCCTGCATATGACAAGGCGCGTTTACCTGTTTCAGATCTGATTCTTATTATAATTCATATTATTTTTAAACCTTGTATCATGATTATGGTCAATTTCAAAACAATAATCAGAGATATCGTGTGGTAAAATATGATGGATTAGGTCAAACATTACAGTTCCAATTACAAATTGGTATAGTCTGTAAACATCTAGCATTTGTAAACAATGAAATAAAGGGCCAGTATGCTCCCTAGGTCCTTTGAAACAGATTGCACGCACTAATTTCTTTTGTAACAAAAATATAGATTGTAGATACGAGTGGTATGTACATCCCCAAACTTCTAATCCATAAGACATACGCGGAAGGATAAGGGTGTTATATAATAATTGTAAGATTTGTCTAGGCACAAGTTGTCTAATTCTAAAAATGATTCCAATTGTTTTCCTCATAGGAAGAGACACACTCAATATGTTTTCGCCATGATAAGTTTTCGTCTATATTAACTCCTAGAAACAAAATCGAATGTACCTGCTCTATAATGTCTGTGCGTACCATAATATTTCCATTTATCTCCACATGTCTACGTTTACTTTTTAGAAACTATATACTTTGTTTTGGACGTGTTGATTGTTAGTTTGTTAGCATTACACCATTTAATAACGTCTAAGAAATTATGTTCAACTTCCTTTAAGTCAGCGTTCTTAGTTCCAGATGGAAAAGAATGAAATAAACTCGAATCATCCGCAAATAATTGAAAATTGAAGTAATCTGTAGATTGTGGCAAATCGTTGATATATATTAAGAACAGAGTGGGTCCCAACACAGATCCTTGTGGTACACCACATGTAATCGGTAGTTGTGCAGACTTTTCATTTCAATAACATACAAACTGAAATCGATTTGATAAATAGCTGCGCATCCACTCTAACGGTAACCCACGTATACCATAGTGTTGTAATTTATATAGCAAAATGTCATGATTTATCGTATCGAAAGCTTTTGCAAAGTCTAGAAATAATCCAACAGTAACCTTGCCCTCGTCCATTTGTTTGGTTAATTCATCATTTAGATTGATCAGCGATAGTTTTGTACTGTGCCCTTGTCTAAAACCATACTGGTGTTTGAATAATATTTTATTTTCCTCAAAAAATTTCATCCGACGACTGTTTACCAGTTTTTCGATTATCTTACTAATTATCGGAAGGACCGAGATAGGCCGATAGTTTGAAGGCGCATCTTTAGCTCCCTTTTTATAAACAGGTAATACCTTGGCAATCTTAAGCGCATCAGGAAATACGCCAGATGATATTGATAAATTTATGATATATGCTGAAGGATGAGCTATGTACCGAGCAGCATCAAGTATAACTCTTACTGGGATGTCATCATAACCACATCCCTTATTTGCGTTTAAAGAGAGAATAATACGATGTACTTCAATCACCGTCGCAGGTAACATAAAAAATGATTTATCAACTTCTCCTTTCATGAAAGTGTAAGCATCGTTTTCACCAATTTCTATTTTCTTAGCTAAATTTTCCCCGATTTCAGCAAAAAAATGATTGAACCCTTCACTTATTTCTCGAGGTGTTTTGCATTCCTTTCTAACACCATTCTCAAAAGCCTGAAGTTTCTCTACAATCAATGTATCTGTTTTATCTTTCTTTTTGTTTAATATTTCATTAATATGGTTCCACGTTTTCTGTATATCCTTCTTATCTGTATCAAAAAGTTCATAATAACGCATCGACTTTGCTTTCCGGAAAACCTTTGTTAAGGTATTTCTATAGCGTTTGTATTTCACGATCAAATCGATATCGTGTTTAGACGCAAGTACCTGTTTATACAATTTATACTTTTTTTAAATTGATTTTGCTGTCGCAGGTGTAATCCATGGCTTCTGCACACGATGTTTTCTTATTTTTGGTGTTTTAAAGGGAATGTGTTTGTCACAAAGACTCGATAAGATCAAAAGAAAAGAATCGTACGCATCATTTACATCGGTACAGTCATAGACATTTCCCCATGAAATACAATCTAAGTCATTCCCTAATGCTACTGGAGACTAGGTTGCATAGTTGCGGAACCTTTTGTCGGAGGCATGAGGTTTCAATCTTGTTTTTTGGAAATAACACTCAAACAAAGCAAAAACAGGTAAGTGATCTGACATATCAGCTAATATGGTTCCAGCTGAAATTTGACACGAACTGATATTTGAATAAATATGGTCAATCACAGAGCTACTATGTCTAGCTATTCGTGTAGGTGTTTTAACAAGTTGCTGCATACCATAGCATTCCATCATTGATATATACTCACTAGTTTTGTCATCTTCCGAAAGTAAATTGATGTTGAAATCACCAAGAATGATGCACTCGTTTCTATCTAAACTCATTTGATGCAATACATCGTTTAAACTGTTACAGAAATCATCAATTTTTCCACCTGATTTTCTGTACACAGTACCAACAATAATATGCGTGTTTCCATGTTCTACTTTCATCCAGAGCGATTCCGTATTCGGTATAGCGATATCACGCATGCGCGTGTAACGCAACTCGGAGTGTAAGTACATTGCTACACCACCTCCTCTACCATCATTTCGACTTTGGTATTCAAAGTTATAATCGGACAATTTATACAGATTCGGGTTATCGACATGCCATATTTCTGAAATTCCAATGATCTTGAATTTAGATTGTAGCGCTGTTTCAAACAACAATTGTAATTCGTCGAAGTTTGCATTAATGGATCGAATATTAATATGTGATACGCTGAGTGTGGAATTCATTTCACATGGAAATGTAAGTAGATCATTCGGGCTTAGACTGAAATGATTTACCGACAATAAATTATCAACTAAATCGTTCTGAAAGCGTCGAGTATTCATCTTTGAATATTTACACTATATACATAACATAATATCATCATGATATTATTCAATGTAAAGCCACAAGTAGACTATATAATCTACTTAATCTTCCGAAGATCCTCCTCACAGCAAATGACAGTCGCCGGAGAGTCAGAGTTTTTCCTTACAAGGATTCTGGCGTTCGATGTCCAAAGGTACCTGTAATTGGCCTTCCTTCTCTCCACGTTGGCCTTCGCAAGTAGCTGCCTGGTGGCTGGCAGGAGATTCTCGTTTATGAAGACGCTCTGATTCTTGGTTTTGCCCCGCAGGTTCTTTCTTCCGTTATACACAGCATCCCGGGCACGTCGTGTCGTGAATCGTACTATTATGGGCCTTGGAGGTCCGCCTTTTTCTTTTTTCGGCCCGAGACGGTGTGTCATGTCCACGTCCTGCTCGACCAAGTTGGGATCAGCATGCTTCGCAACTTCTACAACGATCTGTTTAACGCTTTCTCCCTCTGTCTCGGGAATGCCGACAGATTCTAAGTTGACCCGTCTGTGGTATTGATCTAGGTCGGTCACTCGGTTCTCCAGGTGAGTCACGCTCTCCTTCAGCAAACTGTTCAGGGCCTGAAGCTCCTTGTTCTGCTCCAGCTTTTCCGTCTTCACTTTCATCTCTTCGAACTTTTCACTGAGAAAGGACAAGGACCGTACGATGGTTTCTTGTCCGTCGCTCATTTCACGAACAGTCGCTTGAAGAACAGAGAGTTTGGTTCCAATATCTGATTGAAGGTTTGACATCTGCTCTCGGAGCTGAATGAAGGCTTCCACTGGGCTTCCATCTACCCCGTCATGTCTGTTGATATTGGAAGTTGGTGCTGTAGATAAACTCCTATCCCCGTCACTCTCTGCTTCTGCAACTACGGTTGTATCTGCCCCCTTCTCACCTCCCTCCACTGTTGATTTTCTCTTCTTCCTTGGCATTGTGACGTCACAGAGCAATGTAACTGCATCGCTCCGCGTAGATGGCGTAAGTGCGTCGTTTGCACAGGTTCGATTTCAGAAAAGTTTGCATTTATGAACGATAATATGAAAACATTGTAGAAACGTTGACAAAATATCAGTCTGGCCCCCGAAAAAAAAAGAATTTGTGACATTTACTCCATCAACTTTAAGTAAACGTATTTGCATGTCTTACCTGGACTTTTCTGGGCTCCCCCATCCCCCCCCCCCCCCCCCCAAGGAGAAGCATGATGTCAAGAAAAATCCAAAATAAAAGATCATCCATTCGATGTAAAGACTAATTATACCTTTTTCCCGCTGCCACTCTCGGTGAAACGCCATTGGATTCCTCGGTGAATTCACCGCGGAACCTCGAGTGAAATTTTCAGTGCCGTCTTTTCACACCTACGACAATGCTTTCGGTGAAATTTGTTATGCAACTTTCCCCTAGAGGTGTTTTCTGCTCGCACCGCGGCCGATCCCAGCGGAAGTGTGTAATAATGGCGCGATATTTCGCGCGCTAATTTGAACGTACTGTATAGAGTGCGGAGTGGTTGGTTCGTACTCGTAATTTTTTTTTTCCATAATCTTTTATTGATTCCATATTCAATACAATTTCATGATAAATCGAATCATATGTATTACAGAATCCACGATTTAACAAAACACAATTATAATGAAATCAAACCAAGCTGTACTTTCAGCAGGAACAGTGCATTAGTAAAGAAAATACAATTCACCGAGAAAAAAAAAACAAAACATACACTACTTACTTGCTTTCATTAAAATCAAATGGAGCTGTCCTTTTAACATGACAGCGTATTCATTAAAAAAAAAGAATATTTATATTAAATGGAGCTGTACTTTCAGCGTTACGGTGCTTCATACAATTCTCTACCTCTATCGATCGTAATTCGCATATTTGAATATCTCAAGTATGACATTTTGTAATGCATGCAAACTCCACACGTGCAGATAAGTTTGTGTTCTGTTTGTTTAAAGTAGTGAACAGATGCAAGATATATAAACAGGGAAGGTTTCATTTCTTTTATGTTTTAATCACAGATTTTCCATGTTACTGCCTAAGGTCTTGAAATGTGTGTTTCGGGAAATGTGTGTATCAAGGTATATAAACGGGGTACTTTTCATTGCTTTTGTGTTTTGATTACCGATTACTGTGTAAGTGTAAATTGAGCCACAACGCATATGCAGTATGAAGGAAATGGTTCTTGGTATTTTGGTTGCAATAGTGCACATCAACGTATAAAAATGAACAGGTGATGGGGCTTGTTTTTTTTTTTTCTATGATTGGGCACATCTATTGATACTTCAAGTCAGTGCCCCCGGGTTGGAATCTGTTTGTGCCGCACAAGACTTACACTGTGTCACGACATGGTAGGTTACATTGTCCATGTGAAAGTCTCATGGATAATCTCATCAGCCCTTTTACATCAAATTTATGTTTATGTGCAAGGCATTCACTAAAAATGAGTTTACACTGCACAGGAAGCAAGAGGGTAGTAACCCCTCAGCCCGTCATTACGTCAGGGGCACGAGTGTAATAAAGCATAACATAGAGGGAGAGGGTGACTCACACCAAGTGGAGACCGCTACCAGGAGCGAGGGTCATAAACCTGCCAAATGTCCACCAGTGGGAGGACAGTCCAGAAGAGGCATAGGTTAAGAAATTGATAGTCACACCCAGCTGCAGTGGTCAGCTAACGTCAGAGAAATATCCTCCTTCTTTGGAAATCATGTTCAAAAACAATTCTTTGAAATTAAGGAAAAGTCACTCATAGGGGTGTGTCCAGTCTGACCAATTGGTAGAAAGTTTTCTGAACCATCTAACCCCCTCCTTCAATAAGATAACTTGTTTAATAAATTAATATACAGTGATTGGTCCTACATAGACAAGTGTAGTTAAGAAGGAAATTTTGGAGAACAAAACCGGGATGCAAAAGCCAAATTTCTTCAGACCAGAGCACAAAATTGTTTGTGAAATCACTACGCTTGTATCCAGTTCGTTGGGAGGGTTCGGTGTACATCAGTGTCGCCGACATACTGGTCTACCCTTTGGTAGATGGATTTGGAACAAGGAGGAAGAGGTTGTGGTGGCAAAAGGCCACATTCAGTGTACGTTTGACAGTCTGAGCACTAGAGAAATCTCTCATAACCCGAAGGAGGTTGCGGCAGGGGACAGGGAGAAAGTAACTTGCACAGAAAGGGGAGAAACGCCAACGAAAGTTGTAAGTTGACCAATCTTTCTCATTGTAATTTTCATGTAATTATGTAATGCTTTATAAGATGAAGAGTCAAGATATAATATTTTTATGTCATTATTGCCTCACAGTATTTTGTTACATGCAGTAGTGTGAGAATGAGGGAATGTTTAATAGTTTAGCCAGTACTACTACAAGCCATTTCAGAACACTGAGCTAAAAGACCATAAAGATTTATTGCACCAGTGGCCTAGGGCCATAACTGGGAACACAGTTTCCATGACAGTTAATCCTCGCTGGCTGACCCAGCGTTGACAGATTTGTTGATGTAAACATACAAGCCGATAACCTGTCTTAAATTCATGAAATGTAGGTGCTTCATTCATGAAGGAACAATTTCATTGAGCAATTGTATAATAGGGTTTCGTTAAGATTATTGAACTTATGGGTGTATGTCACTCATTGTAATTGACAGGGCGGTTAATGTCGGAGCAAGGATCCGAGTTTAAGGTGGGAGCAAGGAGTCTTAGGCTGGAGTAAGCTCCAACTGTATTGGACTGCAGAGTCTACTAGAGAGGGATCGAGGGGACTCCGTCTAGAGGGGAATCAAGTTTGATGAAAGTTAGACCCATGGGCGAGGACAGATGATCTCATCCCGAGAACAAGAACCAACTGGCTTTAGCAATGATGTTAACTAAATGTATCTCTTAAATGGCCAATGATTTTGTCAGTGTTATGATTGTTGATCACCATTTTTATTTCTATGCTGTAAATACGTTTCAAAATTCAGTACAATAAACCACGCAATTATTGAACTGAAGAAGCATTTGTTTCGCCTACTTTGTAGACTCTCAGAAGAGAAAGCCTTTGATCCAGTTACGGGGTGGTGCGGCGGCAGCGCCCTGTGACACACTGCATGAGTTACTGACCTGTGTGTTTAACTACGTCTCTTATTTTCTGGTCGAGAAAGTATGCAAGAATGAAGAGCACTTTGCTAAGAGTGTATTGTTCCTTAGAGAGAGTAAAATCAACGACAACCAGTGCACACAGAACGGGTTTATTTGATGGGATTAATTGTTATGTTAATTAGAAATGCTCGACGCCGGTGTTTTGACTTGGGGTGTCACAGAGCTTTAGAAGAGGAAATGTTCTGGAAGGAGCCAGAGGTTTGGGGGCGAGAGCTCTATTTCATGTTCGGGTCGGAGTAGTATTGAATATCTCAAGTGTTATACCAGAGGAAATGAAGTTTGGGTTATGTAGGCACAAGGGTTCACGGGTATGAGCACTCGATAAGCCAAGGGCTATCAGTATGACATTTTGTAATGCATGCATACTCCACATGTGCAGATAAGTTTGGGTTCTGTTTGGTTCAGGTTGTGAACAGACAGGGAAGGTTTCATTTCTTTTATGTTTTAATCACCGATTTTTCATGTTACTGCCTAAGGTTTTGAAATGTGTGTTTCGGGAAATGTGTGTATTAAGGTATACAAACAGGGTACTTTTCATTTCTTTTGTGTTTTAATTACCGATTTTTTATGTTACTGTCTACGGTCTTGAATCAAATGTGTGTATCGGGAAATAACTCAGGTACAATGTGTCTAGGGAGGAAAGCTGGTTAAATACACTCGAACACGGATTAATGGTTTGGATGGAGGTCATTGGTCAATGTTGAGGTAAAAAGTGCTGGGTTATATTTTGCAGAGATGCCAAGTTCAAAAAACTTTTATGAGTGAGATTTTCATGACTCGGCGTTTCGGCGCTCGCGCGCATGCGCACGCGAACGAGGAGGGTGTCACCCCTCCCACGGTAGGGAGCTTTTTTGAATTATTAGCTCTTAATGATGCGATCTGATGCATACTTAAGTGACTATTTTTTACTAATTTTGAAAGACAAAAGGGAAATATACCTTCAATTGCATCTATCACTTGAATCCTTTGAGCTATGCTCCTTATTTTTGGCACAAATTGCAGACTTCACCCGATGCGTGAGAAAAATGGGTGCCCTGCGTGAGATCGTGAGACAGGCCCTAAATGCTTGAGTCTCACGCAGAATGCGTGAGACTTGGTAGCTCTGTATTTTGGCGGGCAAGGAAGACTTATGTTTGGGGAGCCCGGCTTGCGTAGGGGTCAGGTTGTATTGAACAACCCATGTACTCCTATGAAGTTTGATATGTACGCATATACATGTATGATGTGTATCGGTATGAAATTTGTAATGAACGCATGTTTCTTATCTGTTTTATGCAGTGACAATAGGCACGGTATACAAATAGATGGAAGATAAATTCGGTCTGTGATTAATTATTGATTTTCTATGCTAATGCCCCCAGTTGTGGAATGTACTTTCATGTATTTCGAGTTTCATCATGTCCGGGCGTGTCTTTCTATGTGTGAGTCCGGTTATTATAGTTTGTGTGTTTATGCTATTACGTTAATTAGTTACGTTTTGTGCTGGATTTAGGGGCGTAGGGAGATAGCATGGAGGAAAATGTATGTGGTAATAATAAGCACACCTTTGTGCAAGGGAGGCGTGGTTTTATGGACTTGGAAAAAAAAATTGGTGCGTGTGTATAAGGTTTAGGTTTAGTGTATACGACACACGGGTAGTGGGGACAATAATTATGCACATCGGTGAGTAGGGTGATGATTAGTTTTGGGTTGCGGTTATTGTTTTTAAGCTGTAGGGATAATGCTGGCATGTGATGAAGGGCATTATAAATAAGTTTTGAGAGGAAATTTTATTTTTTTTCCTCTCCTTTTTTTTTTCTTGTTGGTAAGAATTTAAAATATGAATGGAGGGTTTTTTTAACGCAATGTATAGTGCGGGGAAGGGGGAGAGGCTGCTGGAGGGTACTGAGCTTCATTGGTGTCAGTAAGTGGATTGTAGGGTTATATTTCTTTTTATTGGGGATCCAGGTGGGGAATTGGTTAGATAGGGTAGGTTTTGCTGGGTAGGTATAAGGGTTAGGGACGAGTGCGGTTTTTTTTTTCTTCGTTTGTGGGGTTTTTATCACTCTTTGGTTACCAGGGGGGCATTTCGTGGTGGATGGTGAAATGCACATCAAATTTTTGTTACGGATTGCTGTCGTGGTCACTCCCGTCAGTAATCTGAGATTCACTTTTTTGTGTGTATATGGCGCATAATAGAGAGGGGAAAAGTAGTTATGTTTCTTTAAATGTAAAGGGATTAAGAGAAAAGGGTAAAAGGCAGAGAATTTTTGCTTGGTGTAAGGAGAAAGGGGCAGATTTTATATTTTTACAAGAAACATATAGTACAAGAAATGTAGAAGATAAATGGACATCGGAATGGAATGTGTTAATAGTCATGGAACCTCCCATAGTAAAGGAGTTTTGATTTTGGTTAATTCGTTAGTAAAATTGGAAATGAAAAAGGTGGTAAGTGATGTAGAAGGTAGATATATATTGATGTATTGTAATTTGAAAGGGTTAAGATTGATTTTATGTAATGTGTATTTTCCTGTTAGAGGAAAAGAAAAAGAGCAAATACAAATGATAAAGAAGTTAGAGGGACAATTGAGGGAAATGAATAGAGAGGGTGTATCTGTTATAATGGGAGGGGATTTTAATATGATCCGTAATGAAGAGTGTGATTATGTTGGTAGAAATAAGTCAATTTGTCAGAGTAGGTTTAATTTGGAAATGGATAATTTTATGGAAGTATGGAATTTAGTAGATATTTAATAGGAAGAGAAATCCAACAAAAAAGCAATGTACATATAGACAGAAAGTACCATTTATGCAAAGTCGATTGGATTATTGGTTAATTTCAGAAGATTTAGTAGACTTTGTGGTTAAATGTGAAATTATGTCTTCAATTGCTCCGGACCATTCCGCAATAGGGTTAGGGTTTTTGGATATCCGGGAAAATCAAATAAGAAATAGAAGTTCTTATTGGAAATTTAATAACAGTTTATGTAACGATATGGTTTATGTTCAGCAAATGAAGGAAGAAATTTTGAAATTAAAGAGAGATTTACAGGAAGAGATTCAGGATAAAAGAGTACTTTGGGATTTTTTGAAATGGAAAATTCGTCAGTTTACACAAACGTACTCTAAGAAAATGTCTAAAAATAGAAAGGAAAGTAGAGAAAAATTGGAAAGAGAGGTAGCAGAGTTGGAGGATAGTTTGATATCTCAGCCAAATCAAGAAGTATGTAAGAGACTCGAAGAAAAAAAAAGGGAATTACAGGTTAGTTATGATTATGATAAGGAAGGAGTTAAGATTCGCTCCCGCGCCTCTTGGTATGAAGGAGGAGAAAGAGATGTGAGATATTTTACGCAATTAATGGAGTCAAATAGAAGAAAAACTAATATACAAAAATTGATTAATGAAAAGGGTGATATTATTTATGATGAAACTGCTATAATTAATGAAATTAAGGATTTTTATAGTAGATTGTATGCTAAATCAGATGTAGTTTTGAATTTAGATAATGTGTTTTTTCTGAGGACTTGCCCAGGTTATCTGAGGAGTCCAAAGATTATTGTGAAGGGTTAATAGTAGAAAGGGAGTGTATACAGGTGTTGGAAAAAATGAAACTGAATAAATCACCAGGGAATGATGGGTTAACGGTTGAATTTTATAGAATATTTTGGCCGGTTATCGGACAATTAGTAGTAGAAGCTTTAAATGAAGCGTATTATAATGGGGAACTATCGGCTTCCCAAAGACAAGCAATGATTATTTTAATTGCAAAAGAAGGTAAAGATGTTTTGCAGATTAAGAATTATAGACCTATTTCTTTATTAAATGTGGATTATAAAATTCTTTCTAAAGTTTTAACAATGAGAATTACAGAGGTTTTAGAGGAAATTATAATGGAAGATCAATTGGGGTTTTTGAAAGGTAGATATATAGGTGAAGCAATACGTATTATTGATGACATGATTTTCCATACTTCCCACTTTAAGTTACCAGGTTATTTGGTTACAATTGATTTCGAAAAAGCCTTTGATTCCGTTGCTCACAGTTTTTTACAACAGGCCCTGTTACATTTTGGTTTTGGACCTGTATTCCGAAAATGGATTTCTACTCTTTATAATAATGCTCTTAGCTGTGTTTTTAACGTGGGTTAATCGACAGGGTATTTTAAGATAGAAAAGGGAGTTCGACAAGGGGATCCACTGTCACCCTATCTGTTTATTTTATGTATAGAAGTGTTAGCGCATTCGATAAGAAAAGACAAGGAGATTTCAGGGTTATGTTTTGGAGGGAATGAAGTTAGACAAGTGCTTTATGCGGATGATATTACACTTTTGGTACAAGATTTTGAGTCAATCAAGAAGATTGAATTTATTTTTGATTGTTTTCAACAGGTCTCTGGACTTAAACCTAATAGAGATAAGATAAAAGTGTTAGAATTGGGAAGTAGTAAAGATAGTGCTTATGATTTTTCTTTTGGACAAAAAGTGACGGAGTTAAAGATTTTAGGGGTATATTTTACTTCGGATCCAGAGGTGAAAGAAAAATTGAATTATAAAGAAATACTTAGTAAAATAAAGAAATTATCAATATGGTGGAAGCAACAAGATTTGACATTAGTTGGTAAAATTCAGTTATTGAAGACTTTTATTTATTCTAAATTGATATATGTGGGGTCTCTAACCCCTTTGCCAGAATGGGTATATAAAGAATTGGATTTGGATGTTTGGGAATTTATTTGGCAAGGGAAACCAAAAATTAAAAAAACTGTGTTGTTATTAGATTATGAACACGGGGGAGTAAAATTTATGCATTTTCCATCATTGATAGACGCTCAAAGAGTAATGTGGGTTAAAAGGTTATTTTATGGTAAACAAGAAATGAAACGGAAAAAATATTTACAGTTTGTTACTAAACATATTGGAGGTAAATTTATATTTTGTTGTAACTATTTTATTCATCTTTTGAATTTGTCTATACCGGAATTTTACAGGGATCTGTTGAAAACATGGGTGAAAACAAGGGATTTCAGGGGTAATTATAATCAAATAAGGAAGGAAGTTTTGTTTAATAATAAAATGATTCGCATTGAGGGAAAATACAGTTTTGATGAAAAATTGTTTTTGAAAAAATGCTTTAGATTGGAACATATAATGGATAGGAATGGTAAATTATTTTCGGTTGAATATTTTTATAATAAAGGATTTAATTATTTTAATATTTTGAGTATTCAAAAGATATATGAAACGCTTCCAGTTGGTTGGAAAAGGAATAAAGAGAACACAGAGGTAGAGAAGAATACAAATGTAGATGAAATGATTTTTATAAGAAATGGGAAGGAAATTCCTCTGGAAAAGATTACCTCTAAAGTCTTTTATGTTGAATTAGTGAAGAAAGTAAGTGATGATTCTTCGGTGATAGAAGAAATGAGAAATTTATATTTTTGTGATTTTTCTAATAGAGATATAAAGTGTATTTTTAGTAGGATAAGAAGTAGCACTTTGAGTTCTGCTTTGAGGGATTTTCAATATAGATTATTGCATGGAATAGTGTACACAAATCATCAGTTATTTCAGTTTAAGTTCGTAAATGATAATTTATGTTCTTTTTGTCATAAAGAGGAAGAGACGTATAAACATATATTTTATACATGTGATTTTGCTAGGAAAGTTTGGGGAAAATGTAGTACTTTTTTTGAATATGTTGATTTGCAACAGTTGAGTTGGGAAGAGATTTTTTTTGGTGTAGAGCTACCAGATAAAGGAAAAGCTCAGGTAGTTAACCATGTTATAATTTTGGTGAAGAAATTGCTTTTTGTAGGAAGGAAAAATAAGACACCCCCAAAGGAAAATTTCATTGAAAGGTCTATAGAGCAGGATAGGTTAGAAGAAGAAAAATTAGCAGTTATACGTAATACGTTGTCAATACATTTACAAAAGTGGGAAAACTGGAAAAAGAATTGAGAATTTGTTTTGCGTTTATTTAATAGAGTATGGTCTGCTGCACATCCACCAGGAAATGCCTTTTCCACGCACTCGTATTAAGTGTTATAATGTAAGTCAGGACACACAGGTTTCAGTTGCTTTTGAGGTTTTGTTGTGATGGGGGTTTTGGAAGGGGGAGGGGGGATGGGGTGGGGTAGTAAGAGGGAGAATGGACGGGGGTATTGAGTGGTGGAGGGGTTGCGAGGGGGGTTGTATTGTTTTGTTTTGTTTTTTTTAACAAAAAACTTCAATAAATGGATATTGATATTTTAGGTTGGATTGAATGAAAACTGAAAAGAAATTATTTTTTGGGTAAGTGATTCAGTTAATAGAATTTATTATGTAATGAAAGAATAAAATTGTTAAGAGATTGAGGAATTAGTAATGTAAAACTAGAAAAGAAGAGATGTTTATATATGGATTGTGTATATGGATTGTGAAAAAAATGTACCAGAGTGTATCAAAACATGTTAAACCGATGTAAAGTTTTGGTATCAGTTTTGCATTCATTGATGTAAAGGACTATAATATTGGTCCGGAGATTTTTGTATCAATTTATTTGTATATTATGTTTCCATTGATGAAGAATAAAATATTCTTTAAAACAAAAACAAAAAATATTCGTAATTCGTAATTCGTAATTCGTAATCGATCGTAATTCGCATATCGATCATATATTCGCGGTTTAATATATACAAAAGCTAAGTTATTTTCTTTTGGTTTTGTAGGAGATAACCAATGTACATTTTGTTATTCTGAGGTTGAGACTTATGAACATTTGGTGTTTTTTTTTTTTATTGTAGGAAAGTTAATCAGATTTGGAAATTGTGTAGTGAAGTTTTTGTTTTACCCCAGATGCAAAAGTTAGATTGGCAATCTGTTCATGTTCGTATTAAATCTCAGGATATTGGAAAAGGACAACTTATAAACCATTTGATATTATTGATAAAATGGATGATATTTGTATTTTCGAAGGAAAAGAGCAGGCCCCCTTTGATAAGAGAAATTAGAGAAAGAATGTTAGAAAGTCGAGAAGAAGAAAGGAAATTGGCAATGAAACGAGGTACGGTGGCCTTGCACAGCAGGAAATGGAATCAATTAATGACACGGTGATACTTACTCCACATCTTTTGCTACCTTTTTGTGCTTTTTGTTGTTGAGTGTTTGGTGAACAGTTTCGGTGTTTGTGGGCGTGTGTGTGTGTGTGTGTGTGTGCGCGCAAATATGTGTGTATATCTGTGCTGGAGTGAGGTATACCTGGAGTATGCCTATAATTTAGAGGGGGAAGTGTTGATGAGGTATACGGGTGAGCGATGAAGGGGTAAATTAATGTTTATAGGGTTGAATATGTACAGACATTGATCATGATTTGTAAAGTTTTTGTATATGTATGTGTGTACATAGGTAATGACTATGTAGGCTTTTTGTTGACCCCTGATACATAGGTATGCAGACTTTTTGTTTGACCCCTTAACAATATTGATTTCATTATCTCATAATCACTGCTGTGACGAGTATACGGACGAAGTCAATGGGTATATTTTGTAATGTGTACTGTACATACATTCCCACAGACGTTGAAGCTCAGCGGTAACAGCGCTCACGTATGCACGGTACGTGCGTGCACTGTGTTAACGCGATTCATGCATAGCGCATTGCAGACACACACACAGTCCGTCCCTGTGTTTCGTTGAATAAGAACGCCTTGAAAGAAACTATGACACGGAGATTCAAAAAATACACTCTGGATTCGCGTTTTCATCCTTCAATTACATATTTTCCTCACTATATGTGAATATTGATTTTTGGAGGAGATAAACTTTATTTATTCATCTTTCATTGGGTGAAATTTCAATATCAACATTAAATGAGGATTTTTTAAGGTGAATTTTTAAAGACATGCATGTCAAAACGATGCAGTGATAGCCATTGACTTTGTACGCGTCGAGCTTCGGCCAGAGACTGCGGAAAGGTCATGAATAATTCATTAAGTCCAACTTTCCCGATTTTTCGCGAATATCTCCATTCCCTAAAAATCGGCTGTCTCCCTGACTGGTTACTAGTGTTGCCCCTGGCAACCTTGTTCTTATCCTAAATCATGTAAAGAGTTCCTCAGTGTTAGTCTTGTTGGCGCATAGGGAGTGGGTGATGTTTTGCTCTCCAACTGTGGGAGAGGAGAAATCCGTATTGAATGAATGATAAAAAAACCCGGTTGACTTATATATGTTCCTGGTAAACAAATCCATTACTGGTTTCCTCCAAATGGATTCCTCAAGTATAGGTTTCCTTTTAGGCTGTAGGAGTTTTACCTGGCCGACATGACGGTTGTCAAGTCACTTCATTGTGATTAGAGTCTGCACGATGTCATGATCCATCCCAACCAAATCTAAATGTATGAAGTGATAAATATATATATATATGTACACACATATATATTTCAATCAATAGTAGCTCAATTCAGAACCTTAACAGCCGATTTTTTGAAAATAGAGCTACATGTATTAGTATGCTCCCAAATTACCCAACCTTTTAGCAGTCAACGTACGCAAGCTATACACACTTCATTATCATTAATGCAAAACGCTTAAGCATTTTATGCAGATTGTTTAGTCAACTAGGGTGATTTGTCCAGTCTGTTTTTTTTTTTTCTATTCAGAATGGCATCTACAAAGGGTGCTATCTGAACTGAATACAGTATCAGCCGAGTGTTATATTCTTCTCCACTCATGCAGTGGACCGGCTCACAGTGGGCCAGAGAGATACCAAAGTGCGCCAAAAGTCACTTTGGGCACTTGGGATTTTTTAATTTTTGACATGCGCCCTTGAGAGGCAATACTTTGAGGAATTTATCATTGAAATATTTAAATCAGGTATGTACATTAAAGGGGTATATTTCCTACCTGAAGTAGCAAAATACAATATTTTAAGAGTTTCAAAGCAAATTGTAACCTCTTTAATAAATAAGTAATGTCAACATAAAGTTTTTGAGATATCAACCTGTAATTTCTCCCACATATTTCTCAGAGTTCATTTTACGTTATGAATGCCGTAAAAATGCAAAGAAACTTAATGTTCATGAAAATTTTACACTAAATATCCTGGAAAAGAGGCTAATTATTTGTCTTTTTAATATACCCTAATGAAAAGTTTAGATTGCCACGGATTTCCAACTAAATTCTATTACCACCACATTCCCTGATGTCTCAGCTTTAAGCTGATACCAGATTTGGCTGCCACCTTTTGCCACTTTTTGTGTTAGAGCCGATTTTCCGCGACACAATACGTCTATTTTGGACCTTGCAGCCGCTCAAGTCGGATTCATCAGACTGTGATCCCATACACTTTATGGGTTGTCGGAAGCAAAAAAAAAAAAAAAAAAAAAAAAAAAAAAAAAAAAACTTTGCTTCCGACGACTGATGAGAAAAAAAAAATCATTGTGGAACGTGGATGAATTAATAATTTCATATGATAGTGATTCCGATAAATTTTTCATCCCCCCCCCAAAAAAAAATAGCTTTTCCAAGTAAACTTTTATACACGGCAGACTCATTCTTGGCTGCTAAATCATAACCTTTCATTTTCCTGATTACTGACTTCACAATTTGTTATTTTTCCAGTAAAATTAGACAAAATGGTTTTTGCGCTTGTAATCATGAATTGATATGGCATAGGCCTAAGGTTATAATTATGAAGTAGAGAGATAAGAACTATATCGGAGATTGATTTTATATCGCATATTTTATTTTATGTCCTGCTAGAATAAAGTGAATAAATTCACCCAAAAGTACGGCGTTCATACATCATAAACTTTTATTGTAACTAGTTTACGCGGACAACAGTATCATTTTGCAGTACGTGTGTAATATGGAACTTTCAGCATAAATTCGATTCTTTTAACGAAACCCGAATGCTTACACACTTTCTGTGACATGTAAGCATCGTGTATTCAATGGTAGTATATAAGCAGTGTCAGTGAATGTGAAAAGATAAATATTAATCTTTAAAGAAAAAAAATAACAGCCTATGGTTTGCATTGCTTTATTCGTCATTTACACAGATTTTTGGTAGCCAATGAAAAAACAGCATCACAGTGACGTCATATGAGTTTGAAATTATGTTCAATCAATTCTACGCCCCAAATTACCCCTAGACACCAAATTTGGGTAAAAAGAAACCACGGAATATAATTTTGGCGCACTTTGAGCTCATTCTGGCCCACTGTGCGGCTGTCTGTACAATGTATTTATAATATGTTAACCTGTATTTTGTTGGAATTTGGTGTGTGCTTTGTTCGCTATAGAGTTTTACTTGGCAACCGTGCACTTGCACCATATAGTGATGGTTGGCGGTACCAGGGTGTTGGTCTTCTTGGGGCATAGGGATGGGGTGATCCTTTGCTCCGTAGTTATGGAACAGGAGAAATCCGTATAAATGATAAAAACGGTTTATTCATAGATGTTCCTTGTGAACAAGCCCGTTGCTGGTGTTAATTCTTTCCAAATTGATTCCTCGGGCAAGGATTCCCTTACGCTGTAGCTGCCTGAGATCTGTACCCTGCAGGCATGATGGTTGTCAGATCAATTTATTGTAATCTAGAGCCTGCACCGGATTAGGATTCATTGTAGTTGAATTTATGGTTATATCATAGTGTATGTGATAAATATATTGATATGATTGCCGGAATTTTATTGCGATTAGATCCAGCACGGGATATGGTCCGTGACAACCAAATCCACGCCTACCGCATTATCCATGTGAGAGATATTTGTTATGATTCTCAATATTCATCAAACCCACCTGCAATTAAAGTTTTTTTTTTGTTGTTGTTGTTGATAAATACCCTTATGATATAATGATAGTAAGTTATATCCTTTTGTTGAGATATAGTTTTTTTTTTCTGATTAATTGACATCAGCCGAATGCTATATTTTTCTCCACTCACGCAGTGGACAGGCTGCACAGTGTATTATAATACAATTGGCGTGACAATAGGCCCTACATAATTCTGTTAACCTGCATTTCGTTCGAATTTGGCGTGTGCCTTGCGCTTTAGAGTTGCCCTTGGCAACCGTGTACCTGCCCTATGTAGTAACTGTTGGCGGTCCCAGCGTGTGGATCTTGTTGTTGTTGTTGATATATACCCTTTACGATAACGACAATAAGTTAATAAAATGTGTTTGGGTGTTTTTCTTTTTCTCTCTCACTCTCTCTTGGTCGAAATATTTTTCTGATTAATTGGCATACCAATTCAGAACTCAATCAGCTGATGTTTTAAATATCTAGGTATGCTCCCAAATTACTCAACCTTTTAGCAGTCAACGTACACAAGCTAAATTTCATTATCATTATTGAAACACGCTTAAGCATCTTATACAGGTTGTATAGTTATCCAGGGTGAATTGTTCAGTTTGTTCTTCTTGTTCAGGGTGGCATCTGCCAACGGGTGCCGACAGTATCAGCCGAGTATTGTATTCTTCTCCACTCACGCAGTGGACCGGCTGCACAGTTTGATACAATTTATTACAACATACTATGTCAATTTGTAACTTGTTCGAATTTGGTGTGTGCTTTGTTCGCTATAGAGTTGCTCTTGGCAACCGTGTATTTGCCCTACATGTTCTTTTTGTCCAGGATGGCATCTGCCAACGGGTGCCATCAGAACTGACAGTATCAGCCGAGTATTGTATTCTTCTCCACTCACGCAGTGGACCGGCTGCACAGTTTAATACAGTTTATTACAATATATTATGTCAACTTGTAACTTGCTCGAATTTGGTGTGTGCCTTGTTCGCTACAGAGTTGCCCTTGGCAACCATGTATTTGCCCTATATAATATACTGGCCGTCGGCGGTCCCAGCGTGTTTGTCTTTTTGGGGCATAGGGACGGGTGATCTTTTGCGCTGCAGTTATGGGAGAGGAGGAATCCGTATAGAATTAATGATAAAAACGGTTATTTTTTTTTTTTCATTTCTTGTAAAATTGATTCTTCGGGTAAGGATTTCCTTCCTAGAGTTGCCCTTGGGAACCTAGTATTTGCTCGATATACTGGCGGTTGGCGGTCCTTATAAGACTTGAGATGTCTTCTCTTCTGTCATAACACAATACGTATTACATACATGTGTTCCCTCTATTGATCGGATATAGAACAATTACCGGAGTTTTATTATAACTTATTTTGAATATTAGTATTCATGCTTATGACAAACTGTTCTCTTTATGTTTGTGCCTACTTAGATCGTATTAATGTTATGTATAGGACGATCCTATTTTCCTTTGTAGACAACGTTATATTAAGAGACAACGATAAAATGTGTAACTGCAATATTGCAACAATCTCCACAGTCAAATTGTTCTATACTGCCCTCTACAGGTGCCCTCGTGGACTCAAGCAACGGACAACACGCTCACCCTTTAATACGCAATTCTATAGACACAGCATTCAATTCAATTAATGATGATGACTTTTTTGATTTGGCAGGACCTTCTTTTGAACAAAACGAATCAAATATCAATCAAAATGACAATTTTTTTGATAATTATGTTTCTGACAGTTTTAATTCATCGCCGCAAGAATTAGACTATGATTTTGACACAGAGAACCAATTGCAAAGTCCGTCTTCTGAATATCTTACTCAATCCCAATTTACCAATGTTGTCAAGGAATATGATAGTACTACTTTTTCTCTTTTACATTTTAATATTAGAAGTATTAATAAGCATTTTGAAGAATTGAGGTTATTTTTAAATAGTCCCATCATGCATAATATCTCGGCGGTAGGTTTAACCGAAACCTGGCTCTCTCATGACTCCAGTCTTCCCTTCGCTCTCGACGGGTACGATTTAGTGGTTAATAACAGACAAAATAGGGTAGGTGGAGGCGTTGCCATATATGTTAAACAAAATTATGATTATGTAGTCCGCGATGAGTTCACCAGTATGACTGATTTTTTTGAGTCTTTATTTATTGAAATCACAGTTCCAGGCAGCAAAAATATAATCATAGGTGTAGTATATAGACCACCAAATGCGAATACTAAATCATTTTTAGATTATTTTTCGGATCTGGTTAAAAACCCACTTTTTATCAACAAAAATTGTTTTATAATGGGTGATTTTAATATAGATTTGCTAAAACAGAATAATATGTCGCAAGATTTTTTGGAAATATTTTTGTCTGCCTCTTTTTTACCCTTAATATCTAAACCCACACGTATAGTTAATGAATCTGTTTCTTTAATTGATAACATTTTTTGTAACATTCTTCCTCCTCCTGATTCTTTTGTAGTACTCTCAGATATCACCGATCATTTCCCCATCTCGACTGGTTTTTCTTTAAATGGAGCAGTTAATAATAAAAACAACAATATATTTAAACGAAGAATTACTCATGAAAGTATAGCCAGGCTAGGTGCTAGCTTAGACACCGCAGACTGGTCCTGTATCTTTGATACAGATGATGTTAATTTGTCTTATGAATATTTTATGAAGATTTTTATCCAACATTTGGACATTTGTATTCCAAAACGTAGAGAAAAATCAGCTAATTACAAAAAAATACCCAGGCTCCCATGGATTTCAAAATCGCTCCTGCGTTCAATAAATAGAAAGAATAATTTATATTACAGATTTAAAATGAAACGTTCTGAGCAATCAAAGTTGAAATACACTAGTTACAAAAATACTTTGACGAAAATTATACGAATAGAAAAGAAAAAATATTATACTAATCAGTTACAATTTTACAGGCATGATATGCAAAATACATGGAAAGTTTTAAAGCAAGCCATGAATATATCAAATGTTAAGTCAAATATTACAAAAATTAGATTTGATGGTGAAATTCTTGAAGATTCTCAACAAATTTGTGATGTTTTGAATAACCATTTTTCTTCAATTGGGGAAAGCCTGGCAAGTAATATTCCTCCCTCCACAAAACATTTTTCCGAATTTTTGGGTCCCCCAAATTCTAGTTCAATATTTTTTAATCCAACATACACTCAGGAGATAATTAATATTGTCTCTGATTTCAGTTCCAAAAAAAGTGCTGGACACGATGACATCAGCAATTTTCTTTTAAAGGGGGTAATATCGTCAATTGCGGATCCCTTAGCTCATATATTTAATCTATCCCTTTTTAATGGCACCTTCCCCGAAAGTATGAAAATAGCAAAAGTCATCCCCTTGTTTAAAAAAGGTGACAAATTAGATGTAAATAATTACCGACCAATTTCTTTGTTAAGTGCATTGTCAAAAATTCTTGAAAAAATTATTTATAAAAGAACTATTAATTTCTTTAAATTTAATCATATATTTACGAATTCTCAATTTGGATTTAGGGAGAAACATAGCACCACACATGCATTATTGAGTTTTATAGAAAAAGTGGCACATGCTATCGATAAATCTTCTCATTTGATAGGTTTGTTCCTGGACTTCTCCAAGGCCTTCGACACCATCAATCATGATATTTTACTTAACAAATTACACCATTATGGAGTGCGTGGGAAGGCCTTGGAGTGGTTCAGGAGCTACCTCATGAACAGGAAACAATATGTTTCTTTAAATGGTTGTAACTCACAAATATTAAATATCAAATGTGGGGTGCCACAGGGAAGTTTATTAGGTCCACTGTTGTTTACTGTTTACATAAATGATTTTTGTAGATCATCAGATGTTCTTTCTTTTATTCTTTTTGCAGACGACTCAAATCTATTTTTTTCACACAATAATCTTTTTACCCTTGTTAATACAATAAATTTAGAATTAGAAAATGCTGCCCAGTGGATAAAAGCAAATAAGCTATCTCTTAACCTTCAAAAAACAAAATATATGCTCTTTAGTAATTCTACTGAGGCATTACCTGTTGATATTGTTTTAGATGGTACTCCACTCGAAAATGTCTCCCATATAAAATTTCTTGGAGTAACAGTTGACAATAAGCTGTCCTGGAAATTTCATATTGACAGTATATGTAAAATTATTTCACGTAATATTGGTATAATTAATAAGCTTAAGTTTTGTTTTCCTTTGTCGTCCCTGCTCGTATTATATTCATCCTTAATATTGCCACATTTAAGTTACGGTATTCTCGCGTGGGGAAATACATATAAAACATTCTTAGATAAATTACTTTTATTGCAAAAGAAATCACTCCGTGTTATATGTCATACTGCATTTTTGTCCCATACTGACCCACTATTTTATGAGCATAAAATATTGAAAATTAATGATTTGTATTTGTTTAATCTAGGACAATTTATGTATAATTATAATAAAAATAATCTCCCAAATATATTTGAAAAAATGTTTCAAAGAAATCAATCCATTCATAATTATCCAACACGGCGATCAAATGATTTCCATTTGCCATTTCTGAGAACTTTGTTGGCTCAAAACACATTTATTTACGACGGGCCAAAGTACTGGAATTCACTTCCCAGTAACATTACTACTGCTCAATCTCTGAATTCCTTTAAGAATAAATTAAAACCATTTTTATTGAAACTTTACAACATCCAACAGAGTTAGTTTCCCTTTATCATCTCAGTCAAGTCATCATTTTTTTTTTACATAAGTCCTCCTATTAAACTATGTCCCTCTCTGTGTTCTAAATATAACGATGTGTTTTTTTTTTCTCCTGCATTCTTACCAACATAACTACGTATAAAAAATGTTTTGCATTACATTCAATCCAGCTTGTATTTTATCACTTATTTTACATTATGAAATCCAGATTGCTTGCGTCCACGATGGCACATGCTGTAGTTCCCTCTTTTTTCTCCCTTTTTTCCTCTCTTTTTTTTCCTCTTCTTTTTCCTTTCCTTTTCTCTCTTTTTCCTCTTCCCAATCATTTTGATGTCAGTTGACATCGGTTCGTTTATTGTGTTTTATATTGATGTTTTGTGTATTTTTCTGAGGGTCCCATATCGTACAAGCTTTGCTTCTTAGTGGGACCCTCCACTTCCATCCTCATCCTTAGTTGACTTGTATTATACGCTTTATGTATTTAACAAAGATGTAATCACATCTACTTTTCACTTTCATAATTTTCTTATGTACCTTTTCAAGTTTTGTTCTGTATCACAAATATCCCGTGTATACGCAATGTACATAAAGTTCTTTGTTCATTTTGATGGAGGTGAAAATAAAGTTGAAAGTTGAAGTTGAAAGTTACATTTTGGTTGTGCTGACCCATTCGGCAATATAAAAAATTGATCTCATAATTATTGCGGGGATGATTATATTTGTGAAGTAGTTACTGTGTATTGTATAGTAGAACAATCAGAAATTGACACAATGACAGTTCTAAAAATCATTTTGTAATATTTTGATATATGTTTGAAGTGTCACGCAGCAAGCAACACAACTAAATATTGAATTGTAATCAATGATGGATGATGAAATCGAAATAAAATATTGTTTGAAACAAAAAAATATTCGGAGGGCCTTCTTTTTATTGCTCAAAGTGTTGAAATTCGCGACATTAGCCGTTCATTACTGTGTACAAAAAAAAAGAAAGAAAGAATGGAATTTGCTATCACTGTACACCCAGCACTTGACAAGCACAAGGTACAGTACGATAATACGCCAGAGGCGGACCGTACCAGACTGGAAGAGGAAGAAGAAGATGAAGACACGGCAACTCGGGTACACTCTCATCAGCTCAGTTTATTTGTACAATTAAACAATACAACACGATGCAATACCACAAATGCAGTCGCGGCTGTGAACGTCACACGAACGACATACTACTGTAAGTCGTGTTTATGTTTACATGGGTATACACCAACTACGCGTGGATTAATTTGGGTGCTAGCTAGCGAAAAACATAATTTGCATATTTCGCCCGGTGTTTCACCGAGACGACCTTTCACGCTGGGCGTTCCTCGGTGGACAACCGGTGGACTCCCGTTGAACTATCGGTGTTTACCCAGGAATTGCCCAAAATTTAATCGGTGTTTCACCTAGGCTTCCCCTATGAAGGTTTCAACCGAGTTTCCTTTCACACTGCGGGGTTCCCCGGATGCCCCCGGGGAAGATTTCCTTCAGCGGGAAAGGGGTATAAATACACACATTGATTAGTCACCTCCTCTTCCTCATACTGTTTCAGAATCGTTTAAACTTGGCAGTTATGACTTTTTATAAAGGAAAGGTTAATTGCAGAAGTATAGAACAATTGATACACTGCACTCAATATTTCTAAGTCTGAAGCAATGGGAGAGCGATATGGGTTTAATGACAGCATCACCTGTTGAAAACTGCCTATCCAATAAACGTGACTGATATCGCTAATGTGATAAATCATGTTAAACTTCCGGACTTTATAACTATATTACGACGATGTTAACAACAGGGGAATCGGGGGTCTGACCAGAATATTGCAAGTTTATCTTCCATATATTCTTGTAAACTATTACCTACAAAGAAAAGACAAGCAAACATTCGGGGGGGAGCTTTGAAAGCTTCCATTGATATTGATACTGCCCGCCAAGTTTGGAGACACATTTGACCATGCGTTTTCGACGAGAAGATGAAAAATATGTTGAGGGAGAAAGATTTGCGGTGACACCATGCGTCTGTAGTCCTTAACCAGATCGTTGTTTGGCAGAAGAGCCTAGAAAGAGGAGAATTGAAGAGGAAAGCGACATATGGGGGCTGTAAGAAGGGCAAAAAGTTAAGAGTGGAGGACAGTAGTGGGCTGGAAGTTGCACTAGTGGAGACGGCAGAGAAAGGAACAGAGAGAGTGATAAAGAAGAATAGAGTGACAATCAAGGAAAATGTTCGGACATCGTCAGGAGGAGGAGGATGAAATGGAAGGGAAGAGGAAGAGGGAAAAGTTGAAGGTTGGAAAATCATGGAGATAGGAGAGAGAAGTGAAGATTCATGAAACCAAGACAAGAACGAAGTCGGCGAACAATGTGGACTATGGAATGCGGAATAAATGGAGAAGGATGAATAATCCTGCGAAGGAAAGGTAAGTCGAAGAGAGATGAGACTATGAAAGAAAGGAAGGAGGGGGAGGGAGAAAACAAAGAGAAAAAGAAGAAAAAAAGAATGAAATTCAAGAAAGTAAAGGAGGGTGCAAGGGTGGATCCTAGAAATAAATGCTGCAGAGGAGAGAAAATGTGGAGAGGAAAATTAATAACAGTTAAATCCTGAAAAGGTTCCTGTGGGAGAAATGCAAAATTAGAGATTAACATAAGGTTAAGGTGTAGTCCTGAGAGGCGAAGGCAAGAGAAATAACCTGTGAAGAAAACTGCAAATCAATACAGTGGTCCTGAAAAGGACCGTTGGGTTGTATGGAAGCAAGAAATAAAATAAAATACAAAAAGAAGAAGAAAGGAAAGAAGAGAACAGAACAGAAAAGTAGCGTAGAAACAGATAATAGTGTAGTAGATAGAGGAAAGAGAATTGAATACTGAATAAAAGGTGCTAGTGAAGGTAGAGCAAGATGTCTAGTTATAAGAATAACTAGGAGAACGGAGGAACTTGACGTTTCGGACAGGTATTAATTCACAGATTTCTTCACAGGTTATTCACAGGTTTCATGAATCTTCACTTCTCTCTCTTATCTCCATGATTTTCCCACCTTCAACTTCTCCCTCTTCCTCTTCCCTTCCATTTCATCCTTCGCATTTTGCTCTCATGTAGAGACATGAGCAAAGACATGCAGAAAATGACATCTTAAAGGATTACAGGGTGCATTGTCTTACTCTTTGGATGAATCACTTTTGTGCTGTTCTACCGATCTGCCACAGTTGGCATCAACCAGCGCCTTCATTGGTCAATGCTCATTGACAAACCTATGCATCTTTCAGTGACTTTTTTAAAGCAGAGAAACCATTTGCGTAACTGACAGGCAGTTGTTATTCAAAATCTTGTAATGACTTAAATATATACGTATACATCATTCGTGTCCTCTCCATCAGACTATTCTAGAGTTGTAGCAATATGGCAATCATAACTTTGAAAAGGGAACGTGTTATTGCCGACGCGCGCGCACACGCGCGCACACACACACACACACACACACACACACACAAATACACTGTATGTGATATTTTCATGTCTGAAGCAATGGCAGAGTATGCATTGTCTCTTGAAAATTGCAAATGAAATTGTTACATCACTGGGCTGATAAATCATATTCAAGTTCATATTAACCTGTACATCGACGATGTTAATAGAAAATTTATTTTTTTGTTTGTTTGATTTGGCTTTTTAATATACGTCAAAGTCACCTTAACTAGAATTTTTTTCACTGTAAAATCAGTATTTGTAATTCTATTAACATGACATTTCGTACAAGCTTTCAGAGGAATGCATAAATACCTCCATGAAATATCTGCTGTGTCACTTATCCTTTCTTCTGGACTTGATGTTCCTTCGTTTGGTCGTCCTTTAAGGCCCCCTCACACCTGAGCGAATTGCCTGAAATATGACTTGCGATGGCTGGCGAAAGGCATTTTTGTAAAAATCGTTTTCAATGGTAATTGATAGTAAATCATATTTACCCTTCGTGTTTGGGTTCGTACACCTTCTGAACTAACAGTTGCGATCATTCAAATTCGCACGGGATTTTTGAACATGTTTAAAATTTCCCGACGAATTGAAAAATCGTCTGTCATTTGCATCTCTTATTTAGTCTGCGGTAATCGTTCGTTTATCGTTCGTGTGCTATTGTCACGCATAGTCCCTCATCGCGCTTTTGCCAAGGTGGACCGATCTCGAAAGAACCCTAAACGAAGCAACACGATGACTAAATATGACTTGCGCATAGAAACGAAGATACTATGACAAACGTATTTTCGCTTGCCATCTTCTATGCGAAGGGAAATTTAAGATTGACTTTTACTAAATTTGAAAGGCGATGCATACACGAAGGCAAGTCTAAGAGATTTTATGACAAACTATGGATTGCGAAGTGATACGAATACGAGCGAGTGACCTGACGAAATAATTGGCGAATGCTGAGCTGCTCCCTGTGACCAGCCACTCACCACGCTACTCATATATAAACATTCCACCTGAAAGTTTCAAAGTTTCTTCAGAAAAATGGAAGATGCAGCGCGCCTCAGAGTCCAGTATTTACTGGCGATGGCTCAGAATGATATTATACATCAGCAGCTGAACCTACACCAGTTCATCAGAGGCCGATTCAGATGGAGACGACGCTTCAGACGACGTCGTATCTGGAGAAGGATGTGGCTGAACCCTGCCAGAAGAAGGGCTTTTGGAATCTACGACAAGCTGTTGGTTGAGCTCCGAAGAGAAGACCCTTCGACCTTCAAGAAATTTCTCTGCATGCCCCCTGAACTCTACGATGAAATCCTGGAGAGGGTCAGAGGAAGAATCAGGAGGCAGTACACCTAGTACAGGGAGCCGCTGGAAGAAGGTCTCAAGTTGGCAGCTACTCTCCGTCATCTTGTGTCTGGCACCAAGTACTCCGACATGCAGTATGGGTGGAGGGTGCCTGAAAACACCGTATCTGTAGTGGCCAGGGAAGTGCGTCAGGCCATTTCATTTTTTCATTTCATTTCAATTTATTTTCATATTTCTCACATATATCACAATAAAGTATATAAATACGAAAATTATACAAAACATAATTTAGATGAGACTTCATCAGAATGTACAGAAGTTTGATTTGGTATAAACACGAGGTCTGTATGCATGCGAATTAAACTGTGGTCATAATGCGAAAAAAAAATATGATGGGGCCTGCGTAAAAGCATTAGCTTGTACAGCCGCAGGTCCCGTGAGTAATCAGATTAGGGGAAGTTTAAAGTACGGATGTTTTTTAAGACCAACTATATCTGGGGAAACCGATTAAAACAAACAAAACAAAAAATCCAATTAAATATATGTCACTAAATAAAAATACAGAAAACAGAAAGGTCACATGTTGCAGCAGTGAACAACAACTGCAGAGATTCAAGGGGTGTGTTGCAGAGTATAGAAAATGGCGTAACTGTATGTCATAAATACATAAGTAGAAGGTGGAATAATGAGATTTGTCGTGAATGTAAACAATACCGAAAGCTCAGAAGTAACATTCCAGCATGGGTCCTAAAACCAAGCATTCCGTGTGACCATAGTAACCGACAGCTGTCACGCGCGAGAATTTCGATAACCGAGTGGAACAATAGGTGCATGAACAGCGCAACAGCGCCATATGTGACGAGTATGCAGATGAAGTCATGACAGCCCCTTCAACCCCTGATGGATGGAAACAACTTGCTGGTGGATTCTACAAGCGATGGAATTTTCCCCACTGTGTGGCAGCTATTGATGGCAAGCATGAGTGGCCATGAATCAGAAAGCCTCGTCTGTCCGGCTCGCTATGCTGCAACTACAAGGGCTTTTTTAGTATAATCCTGTTGGGTATAGTGGACTGTGACTACAAATTTATCTGGTGCGATGTTGGTGGTAGGTATGATACAAAAGGGGAAAGGGGGTAGGTCGAGTCAATTTAGGGGTACGTCAGATTTGTTACCACCTCACCTCCATTGTTACTGTTTCAATATTTATTCATTTTTTGCTAAAATGATAGCAATTGGTGCAATTCATCTCAGTTTTTGCCTGATACCCTTTTTCTTCTTCAAAAACGTGCTTTAAGAATAATCAATAATATTGGATATTTATTTCAAACAAATGATATTTTGTGTAGAAGCAAAAATCTGAAATTGATTGATTTGTTTCATGATAATGTTGGTATTTTTATGTATAAATTTTCAATTGATGAGCTTCCTGACATTTTTGCACATATGTTCATAAGAAATAACTCTCTTCATATCTACCCAAGTCGTCATCGTGATGACTATCACCTTCCACGTACTCGCACATTTTTTGCGAAAAAAACATTAATGTTTACAGTGCCAACAATACTGGAATATTTCGGCTGATTTTACCGTTTATCTTTGTCGTCCTTTAAATGTGAATGTTGCGTGGATGATTTCTCTGGCCGCACTGAAATCTGGATGGACCTGGTCGCTTTTATACTCCCCGAGGAGCGCACACACACGTACGAGAACGCCTTATCTATTCTTTCGTCTTCGTTTCCAATCGCACGCCATATCAAACCATTGCTCATTGTTCGTTCGTCTTATCGGGTCATATCAACCCTTCGCTCGCTTTCGGCCGCAATTTACTCAAAGAAGTGAACCGAAAAATCGTTATCCTTCGCACGTCATATTTATCCTTCGCTTACCGTTCGTTAATCATATTTGATTTTACTTTGTAATCGGATGATTTGAAGGCATTTTAATTTGAAATCGTTGAATTCGCGCACATTTCGTGCGTTTTTCCCATTCGTCCCTCTTCGTCCCCCTACATTCGCTCAGGTGTGAGGGGGCTTTTAGAAAGGAGTGAGCCTTTCACGGACGATTCCTCTTTCTCGGTACCTTTGTTATGAATTTATTTGCAAGGAACAAAGAAGAATAAACATTAATTAACGTCTTCGTGTTATTTCATACGAGAGAGATACAAAGGAAAGACAAAATGATTTAAAAAGGAACAAATTGCACGTCATGCAGGGGACAAAATTATTCATGTACAATGTACTCAGCTGAAAGGTCACTGCTATCATTTTCCTGTGCATCTGGCTGTTGTTTCTCCTCGTTTGTTCTGACCACAAAAGAAGAGCAAAGGAACTATAGTCAACTGATAGTTCTGGGCATGTAGGGCCCTATAGTTATCGTAGCAAAACTCGCCGTTGTCGTCAATGAGCTTTCAATGATTGATAATGATATAATGATGATAGTAAGGTCTTATTTACCCATCCAGGGTAGCCTCTTCAGTGTTGCCACTGCTCTACCAGAGGGCCCTGCTCTTATTATTACCCTGGCGTTGCCAGGTACCCATTTATACACCTGGGTCGAGAGGGACACAATGGGTAAAACATCTTATCCAAGAACGTAAAGCACTGATGGGCGGGATTCGAACTCGGGTCCTCCGATTGGGAGTCGGGAGTCTTATCCACTATGCCACAACGCTCCCACTCAGTTGACACTGCGGAGCGGAATGATGTACCAGGAGTCATACAAACAATTATGCAAAATGCTCAAGGGAAAACAGTTTATGCCAACTGCAGTTTCGGGTCATCCCATAAGACCGACGCCAACGAGTCACACAGCCCACGAGTTCGATATTGAAAGAAAAATCCATGAGTCATACAGCCCACGAGTTCGACACTAGGTAAGAAACAGCCCACGAGTTCGACATTACAATACGAGCCTTATTGTGTAGATGTGTTTTGTGTCGAGGACCTTGTTATCTTTAGTGTCGAATTCGTGGGCTGCATCATTCATGGTTGTCGATCTCCCGAAGTGCACCAGTCAATTCTTAAACATTGATTATTTCCGTCATCTTCCTCAAACTGTTTTAGCATCGTAAACCTGGCAATTATTACTATGAAAAGGAAAAGATTCTAATTGCTGAAGTATAGACTACAAAACATGGCACACTTCATTCAATATTTTGATTGATGTCTTAAGCAATTTTACAGTGGTGGGACACCTACTGCCAACACCATCTCATAAAAATTACAAATCTGGTTGTGACGGATAGTGGCCTGCTGAATCGTGTACAAACTTACAACTTCATAACATTATGTTTGCTTCATTTCGCTCTTTGATAAAACATTATGCCACGGACAACGCAAACCATGATTTGTTTTCACCATTAAATCACTCTCATTTCTTATTGATATTTCATTACGTTCCATGAAATCTCACTCACGTACCGGTGAACTTCATTTAACAAAACTTCAGTTGTGTGACATTATTATTTTCATAAGAATATCCATGTTAGATTTTAGAGAAGTTAAAGAAATTAGACGTAGCTCTCTCCTTCAGAAAAAACAAAATGTGTGACAGTTACTGCAGTAACCCTAAGTACATGTACTCGCATTTCTTATCTGAAAGTGTTCTCGTTTGGTTTTTTTTTTTTTTTGGTTTTTTTTTAGGAGAAGCAGGGTTGCAAAAAATAAAAAAATGAAAGACCATCAACTCGATGTAAGGCGAAGTCATAAATACCCCAGTGAAACATCTGTGTCTGTTGTCCTTTCTTCTGGACTTGACGTTCCCTCGCTTGGTTGTCCTTGTGGCAGGAGAGGATAATTCTCGGACAGGTTCTCTTTCTCGGTATCTACGTTATGAATTCATAAAGAAGGAATACAGAAATGATAGTTTAAAATCAATTAACGCCCTCTTGTTATTTCTTACGATCAATGACTTCAGTGCTTAGACCGACATTCAAAGTAAAGACAAAGGGATTGAGGAAGGAATAAATCATATAGTTGAAGCTTATACTCACCTGAAGGCTCACTTCCGGGTGCATCTCCTGATTCATGTTTCTCCCCATTTTTTCTGACGGCAACAGGAAAAAAATAAACAAATGAACTCAAGTAACTACATTCAGAACATGTCCAATTTTCGTGATTACATCGCATTATGATAAAACGGAAAACCAGAACATGCTAAAATATAATTTGAACGATGTATTATGCAAACTAGGGAAAGGCATTCTGGGTAATAATAAATGTACCGTGAACGATGCAGTCATTTAGCTATGCAATTTCAAACATGTATTCTATCACGAAAGTTTCTTAAATCATAAATGCATTTGGGAGGTTATACACATCAAATGAAAAAATATTGTGCGAATGCCTTCCCCAGCATGGATTAAATCTCACGCTATAGTCTTTTTAGGGGGAAATATGTGACATTCATTCAGTTAAAGCTGAGTATCAACATTACTCAGTTGAAAGCTTTTTTTTTTTTGCGAAGGTGCAACAAAAAGATGTCTACAAAAATGAAAACGTGAATACTAACCCCGAAGGAATGTAAGAAGAAATTGCAAATATATCCCTCACCCGCATTGTACATTTTACCTCATTTATATATTTTCATATTTCAATAGCATGAACGAACCATACAGTATTGGTAAAAGACAGTATACATATACTTGATATAATATCAAAATGTAGTACGATCTCACAATGAATCGTGAAGCTGAATCAATATTTACTATATAATGATGAAGAATAAAGCCTGAAAGAATGAATGAACTCTAAAACTTGTTTGTAACTGTTTTGTTTACATTTCTTTTTTGTTCCTGAAAGAATGCTATAATGTCAACAGAACACTCAAGTGAAAGGTAATCCATTTCAGTTAGAAAGACAGAAAACTTTATATATACACCTGTATGGAACTTACATTGTCGTTTTGTCTTGTCCATTTTCCACGTTCTGTTTTCGTTCTTTGGCACCCATAGGAGTTTGATTGTACGAAAAATCAGTTATTATAAACGGCTTCTCATAATTTCTCTATAGTCTTTGTTCTACAAAGAAAACCAACAAGTAATGTGAAATGATAAAGCCCATAATTTACAAGACAAAGTTTAACTACTCATGACAAAAACAGGCTTGAATAGAACAAGATAATGTATCACTCGTTCGTGATGGCAAATGAGACAGTGTGTAAGTATCAATGCTATTTTCTTTATGCCAATGCAGTCAGGATTCATCCATAAAGGAGTACAATTCTCGCCAGCTATGAGTCGACGATGAAAATTTGTGTGCAATCATCGGATCACTCTTATTGTTTTAATTTAGTTTAATACCTAAATGATTCCTCTGCAACAGCTTAACTTCGTCCATAATATTATTGCTCTTACGCACAATTACTACAATGTGTAGATCACGAACTTGATATTGATTTTTCTATATACCTATAACTTTATTGAGTCCAAAGGAATACCTTGATATTAAAGTCTTCCCCTTCCAGTACATCCATTACACAGAAACTATTCAGAATTCTTTGAATTCAGAGAGGTACACCCTCTCATGTCTTTCATTTCATTTGATTTTTATTCACTTCACACTTCTCAAGAGAATGACATAATATTAATAATATTAACCAATAAAGGAGATAATACAGTAAAAAATTATTGGAAACATTCATCTGAACTTACAACTATCTCGATACTAATAATAAACGTAATGGTCAATTAACACTAGTATCGGTGACTTATAGTATTATCCAGTACAGTAGGAGTAATACGATGGAGCCAACAAAGTCTATACCAAGCACGCTAACATGATAATAAGAAACTCATCGGGGGGGGGGGGGGGGCAAAGTGATAAATGTTCATGGCAATCGTCTATACCGTTCAGCCTCTGTCGTGTACAACTTCTTGGTTACTCGATTGTATCCTGCGTAGTGAATTGAATATTAGCGAATCATTCTCACAATTGCATAGGCCCTTCACTGGTATATGTGCACAATGTTATGTCAAACAGAATTAAAACAATGCAATTGTCGAGAAATTCTATTACAGAGCAGCCATTCATCGGTATCTCTCATTTTGTAACTAAAAAAAACTTCTGGGTGCACACCTTTTCTTTTTCTTTTCCTCCAGAGTATCAATATGGTGATGATATGGTGGTGACTGTCAAAATAGCGACGAACACTGCAGCGATTGTTCCAATTATGATCCAGGCGTTCTTGACTGAAAAGCAAAACACCGAAGACAGAGAAGAAAGTATCCAATGCGTTATGTACGATATCCGTGCGTGTAAAACTAGCTTTGTGTTGGTAGAAAAACAAATCGATGCAAATAAATCATTGCGCTTTAAATTACTTGTTACTCGTTACCTAATTTTCCTATCGTCATCACGTTTCTTATTGGAAGAGCGAGGGTATAACATGATTGTATATATATATATATATATATATATATATATATATATATATATATAAACCCTTCAAAAAAAAGTTTGGAAATCTGAGTTTGATCAATCATTTCTCATTTTTCCTTAGAAATAATTTATTTGTGCTTAGTACCACACAAAAATTGTTTAATTTTCTTTAAAATGATACCATACTTGTTATGATTATCGTACACATGGAGGTGCAGTACTTACAAATATGAGGTAAAGTCAGAATTTAAAAGCTGCAAATTGGCCCAATTTTTGACGTTCCTAATGGAGTTTCCTCGTTATGAGTGAGTTCCCCATTGTTTCTTTGGTGTTCATTTACTGTAACATCAGCATTTTTATGGAGTGACACATGTATGCGTTCAACCAAACAGAAAAACAAACGCACACACGCACACACACAAATACAGGCGATCATGACTCAAACCATTTTATCTCACAGAACCACGCCACATTAACCACAACAAAGACATAAAGAGGTGAAATGATGGTCTTGGTTTTATTGGAGTTTCATCTTTATTTTGTCTTCAGTTTGCGTTATTTTGTCTTTACTTTATGTTCACTTTGTCTTTATAATTGTCAATGAACATGATCGGGGCTCAGTGTATGGTGGACGACCCAAGTGCTTGCACCACCGCCTGGCACCGTGTCCTCATGCTGTTGATTAGCTTCGTGATTCCGCTGCTGAGGAATGGCGTTCCACTCGTCAACCAGTGTCTGACGGAGTCCTGCCCATGTCGTTGGATTTGTGACCCTCTTCCCTACAGCTCGGCCAAGGTGATCCCCACTGGCGTAGCCGGGGGCGATGGGGGCGGTCGCCCCCCCCCCCCTAAGATTTGGACCGGGGATTTGGGAGGCGGAAAAAAATGCGTGTATACTGTATGCATGCACATGAAGCGGGTCTCCTTTGCAACCTTTCATCAAATAAGATGTATATTTTTTTGATATTTCACTCAAAGTGTGCACCAGATCGTTGAATTTCAATTCAAAATATGCAAAATCTCTCGTGCTTGGGAGGGGGTACCCCCCTCCCAAACCCTCCCCTCTGTGCCTATTTCCCTAGCTAAGTACACTTTTTTTATTTAAAAAAAAAAATCTGAATAATTCTGAGTGCACAAGACTTATCACTTATATTCTGAAAACTGAAGGTTCCCTATGTATCTTAAGGGGAATTTCCCCTTTTAATAGACCCTTTCCTCCCTCAGCCCCCCCCCCCATCAGTTTTTTTTTTTTTTTTGGATGATTTCCCAAATGTTGATTCCATCAAATATGCGTATACGAGATATCTCAATTTCAACCTTAAAAAGATAAAAGCTCCATCGGAAGGGAAGGGTGGAGATAACACTCGCCCACGCCTTCTCCCTGCTCGCCCCCCCCCCCCCCCGCCATGCAAAGAGGTAGACTGTGGCTATACCCAGATCGCTTTATTTCAATTCTAAAAACGCAAAAGCTCCGCGAGCGGGAGGGGGAATCCCCTTCCCCTAAGCTCTACCTCACTAGACTTTATACATACGCACAGATGGTGCACATTCGGAATAAGAGCTAAATTCCGTGATTTTAACACTTCGATGAAAAAGTATTGCACCAAAAATTTGCACCAGATCGCTGAATTTCAGGTCTGAAAACGCAAAATCACCTTCGTGTGGGAGGGGATATGCCCCTATCTACACCCTCGTGTGCATGCTTTTTCTGTTTGATTGCTGAACAGACAGCGTTCATGATATTCAGTGTAAGAATTAATACAAGAAGACTAGTGTATTCAAATTATACCATTTTATAGGCAAATTGTTCAATAATAATCTACACTAAAATATACTGCAACCTTAAACAAGTGGGACTGTTTCAACTCGTTAAAACACGCAAAAACATGCATCAAATTGCACCATTTGCAACATCAAAATGCAAAAAGTTCTCATCGTGGGAGGGGGGGACACCCCCCTCCCACACCCTCCCCTACCCCCTCGCTCGCTCCGCTCGCTCGGGTTCAGTCGCACTCATGATATTCAGTGAAGTGTATGTAAATTATACCATTTTATAGGCAAATTGTTCAATGATAATCTACACTAAAATATACTGCTACCTTAAACAAGTTGGACTGCTTCACGTCGATAAAACGCGCAAAAACATGCATTAAATTGCACCATTTACAAAATCAAAATGCAAAAAGTTCTTACCGTGGGAGGGGGGACACCCCCTCCCCTACCCTCCCCTCCCCCTTCGCTCGCTCCGCTCGCTCGGGTTCAATCGCGTTCATGATATTCAGTGAAAAGAATCAATACAAGAAGTGTATCTAAATTATACCATTTTATAGGGAAATTGTTCAATAATAATCTACAATAAAATATACTGCTACCTTAAACAAGTGGGAATGTTTCACGTCGATAAAACGCGCAAAAACATGCATCAAATTGCACCATTTGCAACATCAAAATGCAAAAAGTTCTTACTGTGGGAGGGGGGACACCCCCCTCCCACACCCTCCCTTACCCCATCGCTCGCTTCGCTCGCTCGGGTTCAGTCGCAATCATAATATTCAGTGAAAAGAAATTAATACAAGAAGTGTATCTAAAGTATACCATTTTATCGGCAAATTGTTCAATAATAATCTACATCAAAATAAACTGCTACCATAAACAAGTGGGACTGTTTCACGTCGATAAAACGCGCAAAAACATGCATCAAATTGCACCATTTGTAACATCAAAATGCACAAAGTTCTTACTGTGCATGGGCGGATCCAGGAATTCCGTAAAGAGGGGGCGCGTTTACAAAATTTAAGGGGGGCGCACGCACCCCTCCCCCCATTTTTTCTTTTTATCTGTTTTGTTTCAACAAAAAATAAAGGGGGGGGGGCGTGCGCCGGTTGCGGTCCTCCCTGGATCCGCCCCTGCTGTGGGAGGGGGGACACCCCCCTCCTACACCCTCCCCTACCCCCTCGCTTGCTCCGCTCGCTCGGGTTCAGTCGCGTTCATGATATTCAGTGAAAAAAATTAATACAAAAGTGTATCTAGATTATACAATTTTATAGGCAAATTGTTCAATAATAATCTACATCAAAATAAACTGCTACCATAAACAAGTGGGACTGTTTCACGTCGATAAAACGCGCAAAAACATGCATCAAATTTGCACCATTTAAAACATCCAAATGCAAAAAGTTCTTACCGTGGGAGGGGGGACACCCCCCTCCCCCCCCCCCCCCCCCCCACAACCTCCCCCCCGCTCGCTCCGCTCGCTCGGGCTCGGTCGCTTCGCTCCCTCGCACACTAACCGCCCCCCCCCCCCCTTAAGATGAAATCCTGGCTACGCCGTTGCAATCAGTTTGCTTGAAAAGCAGACAAGGATATAGGTCTCATGGGCTGTTATATGATATATTGTAATTATGATATTTTTAACTGGAAGAAACCAGCCCCCCCACACACACACACACATTATAGATTATTTGCACCTTCGACCTCCTGTGCCAAGGGTCTGGGCCAAGGTTCGACCGTGCGCAAAACCATGGAGAAACAGGCGGTCGAGTTTTGAACTGCGTTGTGGTCGAATTATTAGCGGATTGTGTTGCATGTATTTTCACAATCATTTTGCCTAGGAGGACAACACAATTGATGCAACATAAAGTTATGACACAACAGATGCGCTATGAAATCGATTCTTTATGTGACTTGCTAAATGACGGATATAGTCTAAATGACGAGTAGGATTTGGCGATGAAGTTTAAGGTTAGCCTATCGCTATTGCCGGTTACCATGTCATGTCTGTACAGCAGTGATTTTGAGAAGCATTCAGTTTTTGCAGAGTGCATTATGAAAACCAGCGATTATTAGTCTTAACATACTTTTAATTCAGTAATTACATCTATGTAAATAATGACATGTTGTAATGGTGCATGCATAATCATTTCTTAGGAAGAATATGATTCGTTATAACTATTTCTCCTGCCAGTAAATTACGATTTAATACCTTGAAACGTTAGATAATTTTATTGTAGTTAAGCTAGTATCTTACCAACGGAGACGACTCCGCGACGTCTCCAACTTATCAGTCGCAGCAGTCGACGAGACGTCTCCAACATAAAAATGTCTTGCGGTCTCACCAAGGAGACGTCCCTGAGACGAGCTATGGCAGGTGTCAAAAAATTTCAAATATGAGGAAGCCGTTACAGGATCACCTGACTTGATCTAGGCAGGATGTCAGCACGCAGATGGGTCACGTGGTTTCTAAAGTAGGTCAAACATCGTCAAATAGAGTCGCGGAGACGTCTCCGCGACCTCTTACCAGTTTTTCTGGTCTCCAGCAGGTCTCGGCGACGTCTCGGAGACATCGCGGAGACGTCTCAGCAGTCGCGGATATGATTAGTCTCTGCGACGTCTCCGCAACTGATGGAGACATCTCGGAGACGTTGCGAAAAATTGAACATGTTTAAATTTCTTGCGACCAATCGGAGACTCTGTAATTTTCAGGAGACGTCTCGGAGACGTCGCGGAGACGTCTCTGCAACTAGCAAAATCTGGAGTCGCGAACTAGTCGCGAATTAGTTTCAAGCCCGGTGAGATACCCCTTTAGTGTAAGTAAGATTTTATGAGACAAAGCGATTTTGTACTCGTATCATTTGCAAAAAAAAAAAAAAACAACAACAACAACAACAACTGAGCAACAAAGATGAATATACCGGTTCATTTATTTCAAATACATTAAAGTTCCCAAATATCGACTCCTGCAGGGCACCCAAGAGGATGTTTTATCGGGTGTACGTATGTCACGAGTTCGACACCCACGAGTCATAGTTACAGTACACTAGTCACACAGCCCATGTCATGAGCTCCACACAGGGCAAATAAGACCCACGAGTTCGACACTAACAAAAAAGCAAATAGTTGTTTTAGGACTAGTTGTCATTCACAACTCAGTTATTGAAATTGTTCTAAAATATAAATATCTCCCTGTATAGAGAAAATTTCAGCATAGATGGCGTGTGCACTGTCTGCATTCTTAGGAAAGTTGAGAATATCATGATGAATCCCCTACACCCCTTTTATCAATGCTTCCCTTGGTGAAGATCTGGCAAACGACTGCATTCTGCAAAATGCAGGACAAACCGATATCTGAATTCTTTTATTCCACTTGCAATTAGAGCTTTCCATGGTACCCATCAATTGGAACCGATGTAGAGTACCGGAGTAAGTAAAACTGCACCGAAGATCCCATGCCTTATCACCACTGTTATCAACTTCATCATCATCATCATCATTATTTTCACAATAACATTATCACCATCTTCGTTGTCACACATTCACCATCACGATTATGTCATCGTCATAGTAATTATAACGGTCATCATTATCATCACCTAATCTTGGGATATTACGGTTTCATGATTCATGATTATGACAGTTGTAGATGTTTAATGAGTTGTGCTCCCTCTTCCTTCTGATCCTTTCCTTCTAATCCTCTTCTGTCAATCCTCCCTTTGTGTTTACATTTTTTTTATCTGGTAGGTTGACATACATAATGATTATATTCATAATCATATTAAATCCAAGGTAATTTGTATTATGATTATGTGCAATATTTGTGGAATTCGGGAGAAAAGATAAATTGATGATGCAATTACTGTTATTATTAACATTATTTACGCTAGTGTTAAATTTGATTTTCGTGTCGCTGTTTTAGGGCGAGTTCGTGTTTTCAGATTATCGCAGGTTGAGAAGAGCGGGGGCGGGGGACTGGAACTGAGGACGGTTATGTAGGCAACAGGAAAAGATATCTGAAACTTTTAATATTCAAATTCAAATTTATTTTCATTTTCTTCCAATAAAAAGAGAATATTATATACAGTGTACAATGTGTAATTGCAAAAACGTAAATTAACCAAATACATGTGATAATGAGTAACAAATTGAAAAAAACATAATTGTATTTTTATATATATACTGTACATACATATGCAGAGTAGAAAAATTAAATAAGGTTGGGAATGGAAACAGAGGGTCCCACTAAAGCAAAACTTCAATACGATATGTGACCCTCAGAAAATGCATAAGAAAACGAATAATGAATTAATGAAACTACAAACAGATATAAAACAAAATCAAAGGAACCAATGTCAAGTGGAATGAAATCAAATTAGGAAGGGAAAAATAGGAAAAGGATTGTTTTTGAAAATCAATGAAAAAAAAATAGGAAAAGGAAAAAGAAAGACAAATGAAACTACAACAAGTACACCATCACGGACAAAAGCAAACTAGATTCCATGATGTAAGAGTAATGATAAAATACAACCTGGATTGAATATATTGCAAGGATTTGTGTATATAAACCCATAAGAATAAAGAAGAGCGGAGATAAAAGATGGAGAGAATAGACACAATGGTGTATACGGTACAATAACAAGAAAATCTGAGGAAGTCTTGTTTTTGACAGATTAAGAAATGGTGACTTGATTAAGATGATGAAACAAACCGTATTCGGTAGACTATTATAAGATTCCAATAAGACATAATGTTAATTCATTCTGAAAAAAAGTTCAAAGCTTTAGCTGATATTGTTATGAAGTAAGTTCCAATAATTGGCCCATCGTAGATGAAAATGTTCTGAGCCAGCAAAGTTATCAAAAATGGCAAATGGAATTCCTTCGACCGCTTAGTTGGATACTTTCTTCGAAACCTTGTTTCATATATATGTAGAAGATTATTTTCTTTTTGATCATACATAAAGTGTCGTAGATTAAACAAATGCAAATCATTTATTTTCAATATTTTGTGGTCGAAAAATAACGGGTAAGAATGAGACAAAAATGTTGTATGCCATATGATACGGAGTGACTTCTTTTGTAAATTTTAACTAAGAGCGTTAGGTGTGTATTTCCCCATGCGAGAATACCATAATTCAAATAAGGCAATAAAACGGATGAATATAATGTAAGCGGGGAGCATAAAGAAAGACAAAATTTAAGCATGTTAATTAAACCAATATGTTTCGTGAAATAGTTTTGTATAACTATACTATCAACACGAAATTTCATGACAGCTTATTATCGACTGTTATTCCAACAAATTTAACATAGGAAACATCAAAAACAATATCAGCAGGTAGTGCCTCTGTAGAGTTGCTCAAAAACATACATTTTGTTTTCCGAATATAGAGAGATTAATTCATTTGCTTTTAATCGGGCGACATTTTCTAATTCAGAGTATATTGTATTTACACGGGTAAAAATATTTTGGGCGAAAAAAAAAATAAATTTGAGTTATCCGCAAAGAAAATGAACGACTGAACATCTGATGATCTACAAAAATCATTTATATAGACAATAAACAAGAGCAGACCTAATAAACTTTCATGTGGGACCCCACATTAGCTGTTTAACATTTGCGAGTTGCAATCATTTAAAGAGACATATTGCTTCCTGTTCATGAGGTAATTATGAACATCTAATTTGTCATCTTTTTAAAACAAAGGGATGACTTTTGCAATTTTCATACTTTCGGGGACAATACATTTCAAGCACAACAAATGCTCATTACTCAGCTGTCGAAAGACTTTCATAATTTCTGTATGCATTGGGATGTGTATGTTTATTTCACAGTATTTTTAATAAAATGTCCCCTCTGTAATGTTTGTCTTCTACAAGGCGCACAAGTTTTAACCAACAGTTTAATATACTGCATTCCATATACATAAATCGCTCTTCACCATTCGCCCAGAACTAAACAAAACACATGGTTGAGGGAGTTACCTTTCCATACTCCATCAATGGACGAAATTAAGATTCTTTGTACCTGTCTATCAATCCGGCACAACCGGCCATCGTCAGAGCCTTATCGAGCTCGTCAATTCTGCCCCCGGTTTTAGTTTTCCATGTTGTCAAAAGTGTTTTCGTTGCTTCCTTGTTGTCCAGCAGAAATTGTTTCTTGATATTATCAGCATGGACGAGATCTATTTTAAGCGCTGTTGCTAGGTCGCTATAATTTCCGGTAGGAAAAATTGCAGACAGGGCGACGATCTGACGATCTGAAACAAGTTCTGGCCTGTAAAATAACAAATGATATACAAACAATAATGACGCTGGCACCAATGATAATAAGCAAGTTCGCAGTTCCACTTTGCGCATGAGCAGAAGAAAGGTCGGTCGGTTAGGGGTACTTGACTTGACTCGTACTTACTATTGAAAATCATCGTCATTGTTCATTAACAAAATAAAAGAAGTTATGCCTGAGTGACGAGATCAGTATTATGAGTAGACATTTGTAATATCATAATGATAATATTAAATTAGATTTACTGTTAGGAGGCAGTATTCATTAGAACTCGCCTCGAGGAAACGGAGCCTCAATAAAAATGAAAGTATTTCCTGGTGAATATTTGTAAACAAGTCGTTAACACTAAAATTAATGAATTTGTTGATTTATTCATCAAGCATGATTTTGTTTATAAGAGAATATGTGACGCTTGACTAAACCCCGAAAATGGTTGGTGTGTTCCGTCACGAATGGAAATCGCTAAAGCAATTCCAAGATTTAAGAAAGATAATATTGAATTCAATTTCAATTTGATTGTATTCAACCATTCAGTCAAAACATACGTATACACATGCAAGCAAAAATGCATGTAATTATATTGGAAAGTGTACATATATAAAAGACATTGAAAGGTCATGGACCCCTGTGAAGAAGGGCTTGTACCGATCGGACCCTGTAACAAAATCTTACTCTGACACGAATAAAGCATCATATTACCCAAACTTTTAAAAGTTTTACACAGATAAACCCACCCACTCACACACGAGTATTTCCCCAATTCACATTTTGTTCAATATTTCACTTTTACATGATACTTTAAAACTTGACAAAGTGGAACATGATTCTATATTCTCATTTAAGTCATTCCATACGTTTATGTTAATGATATCAATGCTTGAGTCGTATGTAGTACTGGTTTATGTGACAGCGTTTACCGCCTTGTATCATAGGTAAGAAGAAATGAGTTGCAGTTAAACATATTTTCAAATATACTAGGAACATTACCAATATGAAAGTCATACATTAATATTGAAGTATTAAATTTAATCAATTCCTTAAATTGAAGAATGTTATTTTCTTTGAATAATGGGAGTGTTAACGGACAGAGTGCGTTATAAATCGAATGGCTCTTTTCTGAAGCATTACAAGTTCTGATAAATAAAGAATATTTTAGCCCAATGTCTTTGTTGTCATCGATTCCTAAACTGTTAGAAAAAGTTGCCTATTCAAGACTCCTCAAATTTCTTAATTGTTATGATATCATTTCCGATTCATAACTCGGTTTTCGCAAATCACAATTCTATCCTGTATTGAAAAAGTAGCCAAAGCTGTTAATAGGACTCATCATACAGTGGGTGTCTTGACCTCTCTATGGCCTTCGATGCCATTGATCATAAAACATCACTTCATAATTAATGCCACTATAATAATTATGGTATTCGTGGTGAGGCCTTGGAGTGGTTCAGGAGTTATCGGACCGCAGACAGTTAATACGTTTCGTTATCTGATCAGAACTCAGGCAACCAATGTGGAGCTCCTCAGGGTAGTTTACTAGGACCTCTTTTGTTAATTCTGTACATAAATGATACAACAAATGCTTCTAATATTTTATCTTTTGTACTGTTTGCTGATGACTCCAATGTATTTCTTTCCCATTCAGATGTGGGACCCCACATTAGCTGTTTAACATTTGCGAGTTGCAATCATTTAAAGAGACATATTGCTTCCTGTTCATGAGGTAATTATGAACATCTAATTTGTCATCTTTTTAAAACAAAGGGATGACTTTTGCAATTTTCATACTTTCGGGGACAATACATTTCAAGCACAACAAATGCTCATTACTCAGCTGTCGAAAGACTTTCATAATTTCTGTATGCATTGGGATGTGTATGTTTATTTCACAGTATTTTTAATAAAATGTCCCCTCTGTAATGTTTGTCTTCTACAAGGCGCACAAGTTTTAACCAACAGTTTAATATACTGCATTCCATATACATAAATCGCTCTTCACCATTCGCCCAGAACTAAACAAAACACATGGTTGAGGGAGTTACCTTTCCATACTCCATCAATGGACGAAATTAAGATTCTTTGTACCTGTCTATCAATCCGGCACAACCGGCCATCGTCAGAGCCTTATCGAGCTCGTCAATTCTGCCCCCGGTTTTAGTTTTCCATGTTGTCAAAAGTGTTTTCGTTGCTTCCTTGTTGTCCAGCAGAAATTGTTTCTTGATATTATCAGCATGGACGAGATCTATTTTAAGCGCTGTTGCTAGGTCGCTATAATTTCCGGTAGGAAAAATTGCAGACAGGGCGACGATCTGACGATCTGAAACAAGTTCTGGCCTGTAAAATAACAAATGATATACAAACAATAATGACGCTGGCACCAATGATAATAAGCAAGTTCGCAGTTCCACTTTGCGCATGAGCAGAAGAAAGGTCGGTCGGTTAGGGGTACTTGACTTGACTCGTACTTACTATTGAAAATCATCGTCATTGTTCATTAACAAAATAAAAGAAGTTATGCCTGAGTGACGAGATCAGTATTATGAGTAGACATTTGTAATATCATAATGATAATATTAAATTAGATTTACTGTTAGGAGGCAGTATTCATTAGAACTCGCCTCGAGGAAACGGAGCCTCAATAAAAATGAAAGTATTTCCTGGTGAATATTTGTAAACAAGTCGTTAACACTAAAATTAATGAATTTGTTGATTTATTCATCAAGCATGATTTTGTTTATAAGAGAATATGTGACGCTTGACTAAACCCCGAAAATGGTTGGTGTGTTCCGTCACGAATGGAAATCGCTAAAGCAATTCCAAGATTTAAGAAAGATAATATTGAATTCAATTTCAATTTGATTGTATTCAACCATTCAGTCAAAACATACGTATACACATGCAAGCAAAAATGCATGTAATTATATTGGAAAGTGTACATATATAAAAGACATTGAAAGGTCATGGACCCCTGTGAAGAAGGGCTTGTACCGATCGGACCCTGTAACAAAATCTTACTCTGACACGAATAAAGCATCATATTACCCAAACTTTTAAAAGTTTTACACAGATAAACCCACCCACTCACACACGAGTATTTCCCCAATTCACATTTTGTTCAATATTTCACTTTTACATGATACTTTAAAACTTGACAAAGTGGAACATGATTCTATATTCTCATTTAAGTCATTCCATACGTTTATGTTAATGATATCAATGCTTGAGTCGTATGTAGTACTGGTTTATGTGACAGCGTTTACCGCCTTGTATCATAGGTAAGAAGAAATGAGTTGCAGTTAAACATATTTTCAAATATACTAGGAACATTACCAATATGAAAGTCATACATTAATATTGAAGTATTAAATTTAATCAATTCCTTAAATTGAAGAATGTTATTTTCTTTGAATAATGGGAGTGTTAACGGACAGAGTGCGTTATAAATCGAATGGCTCTTTTCTGAAGCATTACAAGTTCTGATAAATAAAGAATATTTTAGCCCAATGTCTTTGTTGTCATCGATTCCTAAACTGTTAGAAAAAGTTGCCTATTCAAGACTCCTCAAATTTCTTAATTGTTATGATATCATTTCCGATTCATAACTCGGTTTTCGCAAATCACAATTCTATCCTGTATTGAAAAAGTAGCCAAAGCTGTTAATAGGACTCATCATACAGTGGGTGTCTTGACCTCTCTATGGCCTTCGATGCCATTGATCATAAAACATCACTTCATAATTAATGTCACTATAATAATTATGGTATTCGTGGTGAGGCCTTGGAGTGGTTCAGGAGTTATCGGACCGCAGACAGTTAATACGTTTCGTTATCTGATCAGAACTCAGGCAACCAATGTGGAGCTCCTCAGGGTAGTTTACTAGGACCTCTTTTGTTAATTCTGTACATAAATTATACAACAAATGCTTCTAATATTTTATCTTTTGTACTGTTTGCTGATGACTCCAATGTATTTCTTTCCCATTCAGATCCTCAAATTTTGAACGTTAAAAAAGGCTATTTTTGATAAGGTCAAACAATTTTATCTTTTAACCTTCTTAAAACTAACTTTATGTTATTTAGTAATATTTGAATTTGAATAGTCTCCCCAATAAAATAAATAATAATGATAATGGGTACTTAATGCGCCAATTCCACATGACTAATGGGGCGCAGTAGAAAGAGTGAAATCCTTAAACACACATGAACATGGAAAAAATGTAACGGATAGCTTGAGGCAACCGATTCCACAGGAAAGATCCAGCATGTGCAATTGGCCGATCCCCTATGATTTCTTCGTTTTTGGAACAACAAGCAATCTACCATCGGATGACCTCAAACATCTGGGAGGGTTATAGAGTGTCAGCGAATTACATTGATCTCTGTGACAGATCTGTTTGTGCAATGAAAAATTAAATACAATTCAACGGGTTACCACTGCAGTGAGGATAAAACTGGGGTAATGTGAGCATTTCTTCTGGTGAGGGTAACATACGGGCTGCCGAATTTTTACAATTTTTGTAACTGTGAAAGTTGAGATTGAGTTAGCTGAAACAGAAGTGCATTACCGAAGTCAGGTCGGGACGACATAAGGGCATGAACTAGTTTTCTGTGGTTGGACGAGTTAAAAACTTGCGAGCAATGCCTTAATTGCGTAACTGATACTGCACGGATTTACAAACAGCAGAGATCTGAACAGACATGGACATTGTAGAATCAAATAATACTCCGAGATTTCTACACGATTTAAATGGAATAATAACCAAATCATTGTCAACCGTAAGAGAAGGAAGACTGAACTTGTCAAAGAGAACTCTAGAGCCAATGAATGTCAATTTTGACTTTTCTTGATTTAACTTCAATGAATGAGAGCCCATCCACTTTTTGACATCATGAAAACAAGCCTCAAGTTTCTGAATAATATCAACGACAAGGGTTTGGGTAGGTAGGAAGGGTATGTTGACTGTACACCTGGATATCATCAACATAACAATGATAGTTAAAAGAGTGACAATCTAAAACTTCTTTCAAACCACTCAGATAAATCGAGAAAAGGGTAGGGCCCCCGATACATCCTTGTGGAACACCACGGTCTAATGGAACAGGATCAGATTTTGCATTAACAGAAACAACCTGAAACCTTTCAGATAAGAAGTATGATTTGAACCACTCAAGAGCTTTACCATCAACACCGAATGACTTCACAATATTTACCGGGATTGCATATTTAACACTTTCAAAAGCTGAGGATACTAAAATCAAAGAGTAACAAAACAGTAATCCTCCCATCATCCATATTTATTATCTCTGAAATATAATTGGATAAGTTAACTAGTAAGGTCTCAACACTATGATGCGGCTGATATGCTGACTGACGGTTATCTAAGAGATTATTCTCCAGCAGATAGTCTGATAGTCTTGAAGAGACAACAAGCGCGAGGATCTTGGACAGAAGTGGAAGGTTCTATACATGCCGGTAATTCTGCAGAACCTCAGGATCAAGGGATGGCTTCTGTAACAAAGGGTGGATGTATGCTAACTTCAAAGAGGCTACTAGGACTGATGCCTGCTGAAGTATCAAATTAACAATGCTGGGTATTAAAGCTTAAAAGACTGCTGCATACTCTTTGGATTTCATTCGCAGGACTTCGGTGATATGTTGTAAAAAGTTTCTCAATCTCAGTGGAGTGGTAGATTTAAATGATAACCAAGATGCATGGGTTTGCAAGGATGGTTGAGGGTCGACGGCTGCAGGAAAATTACTACGTATGCATCTAATCTTTGACTTGAAGAACTGGATAAAGAGCTGCGCCAAAGATTTAGCATTCACATGGGCTGGAAGGGGTGATGACTTGCGATTCAGAGGATGATTAGCCACGCTGAATAGACGCTTCGAATCCAATCCGCAGTCTTCAACGGGACTAACATGTAATTACGCTTGGCCTTGCAAACAAGGGAATGAACACTCTGTCTCTAATGGGAGTACAGCTGCCGATCTATCCCTAGGTTGTTTTTAGTACGCCATTTCCGTTCAGCTTTTCCACAGCTAGGCTTAATTTCGACAGCTACGCTTGGTGCTATTAAGAGAGTGACATATTATTTTTCCACTCCGACCCTGTTTATGTTATATTCAGCTATTTCTATATATTATGGTATCATAGCTTGGGGGAAATACTCATCCAACTTATCCCGACAGACTGTCCTGTCTCCAGAAAAAAAAAATAATTACAATAATTTGCCACGTATCTTGGAAATCTCACACCGAAGTTTTGTTTTCGAAAACAAAATTTTAACTAGAAATGTCGCTTTGGCGACTGGTATGCCTCCGCCATAATGCATGATTTTCCCAATAGGTCTAGATAGTACATGTGGACAATGTGTGATAACATTTTCACAAAATTGGCAAAATCTTGAAATGACAAGTTTGTCACAAATGTGTTGAATGTTCACCTTCCTTGACCTAGGTTTAATTGGATGAATAGGAGAGCATGTAACTAGGGATTTAAGGACTTTAACTCGACTTTGGCCCATTCATACATTTAGGCATTGAGTAATTTTCAAGGTACAGGTGTGGAGAAAAAGTGCAATTTCTGAATTGAATAGTAAATTGTTACCATTTTCATCTGGCCCTTGACCCTAAAATTCATAAGATAATCACTTTCAGGTAGAACATGCATAGTATGTACTAAGTTTCAAGATAACTTGAGCCACTTCCGAGATATGGAGGAAAAAGTTAGTTCAGCACTTTCACTTGATATTTGACCTTTTGACCTTTGAGGCAAAAAAAAGAAGAAAAAAAAAAACTTTCCAGAGAATTTCTATTAGGTTACACATGTATGCATACACCAAGTGTAAAAAAAAAATAACCCTGCTGGCATTGCATGATAGGAGGGAAATAGTAAAATTTTGAAGTGTTGCACTTGACCTTTGATCCCTGACCTTTGACCCCATGCACCCTACATTCTCTAGATAATCACTTCCAGTCAGTATATGTATATACTATGTTCCATGAAGATACCTTGAACAATTTTCCAAGGTATGGAGAAAAAAAAAGAAGTTTTAATATTTTTACTTGACCTTTTGACCTTTGACCTTTGACATCATGACTCAAACTTTCACCAGAGAATTTTAATTGGGTAATACATGCATACACTAAGTTTCAAGAAAATATCTTCAGGCATTCAATAGATATGGTGGAAATAGTGAAATTTTATGTATTTGACCTTTGACCTTTTGACCTTTGACCTTTGACCTCATGACCCAAACTTTCACCAGAGAATCTTAATTGGGTAATACATGTATACACTAAGTTTCAAGAAAATATCTTCAGGCATTCAATAGATATGGTGGAAATAGTGAAATTTTATGTATTTGACCTTGACCTTTTGACCTTTGTTCTTGAGCATGTGCACCCAAAAGTTGATAGGCACAACTTCACCCCCTAATACACATACATGCCAAGTTTCATTAGGATACCTCAACAGGTTTTGATAGTTACCTTGTCCACAAAATTCATTACGGACGGACGGAAGGACGGACGGACGGACGGACGGAAGGACGGACGGACGGAAGGACGGAAGGACGGACGGACGGACGGACGGACGGACGGACAACCCGAAAACATAATGCCTCCAGCACCACTTCGTGGCGGAGGCATAAAGATAACCGATCTTTATTATTATAGTCTTGGCCAGTTTAGGAAAAAGTCAGTAATAATTTATTACCGTCCGTTTTCATCACCATGTTTGCGAGAAACCACTCCTTCCATAAATACCCGGCTGGTCGCTCTGATGAATTTCTTTCGCCTTTACTAGTACTATTTTTACACAATCTAAATTAACATTTCATTTTGCTGGACCTAACTATTGAAATAACATCTGTGATAGTTCAATGGTGTCCCCAAGTTGTTTTTTTTTTATTATTATTATTTAGAAGAGTTTATCTGAGTTTCACCACCAAAATTAATGTCTTATATATCAACATCACGAAATCGTAAAATTGTGCTATGAATTCTTTAATGGTTGCAAAGAACTGGAAAATCCAACTTCATTTTCTGTTAAAGTTAAGCATTCACTGCTGAGCTGCTTCAACCATCTTTTATCTCTCGTCTTGTTATAGTCTTCTATCTTTTATCTTCACACCACATAATCAGTTTCTCTGTGTGTGTGTGTGTGTGTGTGTGTGTGTGTGTGTGTGTGTCTCGCTCTCTCTCTCTCTCTCTCTCTCTCTCTCTCTTTCTTTTCTCTTCCTGCATGACATTGACTTAGTGTAGTGATTTTCCGGGGTGTTTATTTCGTATATCTTTGTAATTCCGCCTTTTATGTACAACAGTATATTAATCATATAATTTGTTATATTACGTATGGGGGGAATCCCCTTACAAGTACTGTTTCTTAGCATTCCAACCATTAGCATTTCCGTATACTTAAAATATTCTGTAAACATTTGTTATTACGAATGGTGATGAAATTTGTTTTCAATTTCTTTAAAATATTTATATGTTTTTCTCGGAAATTGAAAAATGAGTGAATAAATAAGATGTTACAGTTTGTGCCTACATTTGTGATCTTGAATAATACTATAAAGTTCGCTCCCAGAGGGAAGTTGATTCTACCATCCACACACACAATGTATGTACGGAAATCTCAAAGGAAAACCTCATACTAGGATAAAGAAGAGATAATCACCACGGGAGACACAAAAACAACGGCAATTTGTGCAGTTGAGTACAAGGAAAGCAAATATTAGATAATTGCAATCTCTTAAACCAACTCGAAGACCAATGGAAATATTTGGGAAAAATTAGGAAGGACACGTCACCAGAACATTTTTAGGTCTGTGAATAGGATATGGATTCACGTTTCTTTTTGGATGATTTAACATTGTTACGTCATATCATGGGTATCTGTACTCGAAATGTCGATTCTGTACTCGAAATGTCGATTTTGGAATGATGATTTTTTTTTTCTTTCTGTTATGTTCGTTTGAGGTTATTTCGGTAATCAGTAGCTGGTTTTGGGCGAATTCTCATACTTTGTAGCTAAAACGACGTCATAATGGTCGAACCAGTGTTCAATTAGAAAAGAAAGGTGAAATCTTAACTAATTGCGTGTTAAGCCCAGGAAAGTCAATCTACATGACTTGGTTCTTCGAGCAATACTGATTTGAATTTCTATACGTCTCCAGGCTTTTGGTATGTTGTAAATGAGACTATGTGATATCCTGAGAGTTGTTAACCAAATATATGTTTGGTACAAAAATTTCCAACTGAGAGTTTAAAATCTTGGGCTCCTTATAATTATTATGGAGATGTTCTGTAGCCTAATGGTATATCCTTCTAACTATCACATTGTAGCGGCCTCAATCCGGGCATTTTTAGTTTTGTCTTTTTTGTTATTGTTGATTTAAAGAGATCTTAAACTCGACAATTTCATACTTGAATCTTGTTTCAAGCCGTTTAATATTTTATGAATTGTTGCACGTTGGAACTGTATGTTCTATACAAAGTTAAAGGGGAATATAACATCACGAAGAAAATGATACAGAACCCTTTGAATTCAAAGATGTAGATACTGAAAGATACAATTGCTTAGACGTTATTTCAAATACTGTTATTTTGAAAGCTACTCTCTTTCTCTAAGATGTTGATGGTTTATTGAAATATTGAGCATGACATTGTGTGCAAAATATCTGTCAGAAAGGTCCGTTTTTCTAGCACTGGAGATTATGCGTCTGTCAATTGTAAGATGACATCTAGTGACAATAACTTCAGCATGAGATTGCTGTAGATCATGTTATAAGTCACCATTGATGAATTCAAGTTTCCGTTCATTTGTTGTTTATGTTCGAGTTCAAGAAAAATTTTTCTCAGTCTTAATAAAAATACCACTTACGTATAATTCAAACAATGGAAAAATGTCAAAAAAGTAATAAAAACGCAAGGTCTGTCATAATTCTGATAAGAGTTAAGAAAAAAAGTGAGACATCTTAGTAATACTTAAATACTGAGAGATGAAAATTTGTAGTTTTTGACTGAAGTTTGTGGATCCCACCAGTTGTAATATACACCGCGCAGAAAAAAAGAGAATATAAGCACTTTTTCATATTTATATTTCTAAAAGAATATTTGGCTAAAAGTTAATGCATCATATACGGCCTACCATTGTGATTGATTTTCAACCTGGAAGGTCAATAAAAAGGGAAACTTTACGTATTAGTGAACAATGCTGTTTTTCTCTCCCAAGGCATAAAAGTAAAATTGCAAAATTACATGTAACAACAAGAAAAAAAAGACAAATTTAGAGGAATGGTACAAATTTCTTTTGAGATGGGGCTTCGGGTTTAGAACGCTTTTTGATGATGACTTTTTGAGATAATGAGAAACCTGTTATGTAATATGAAACATGCAGCATATATCAATTCTAAAAGGAATTCAAAGTTGATTGGATGAAAATCAGTTTTGAAATGGTTGAGATACCCAAAACAAAGCGATCCCAATATAGGGTGGGTCTTGCTTTGTTTTACTTTGTTTTTGGATATCTCATCCATTTCCCAACCAATTTTCATCAATAAACTTTGAATTCCTCGTAGAATTGTATGCTCTCAAACATTTCATGGAGTGGTTTCCAAGTATCTCACAAAAAGTTTTAAGCTAAATCCTCACTTCAACCAATACCATACCATCCCTTTGACACAATAAAAAAAAACAACTGATGATCTTTTTAATATCTTTGAAGCCCAAAAGGTCAATAAAAGCTTAAAATACTGGAGGAAACTGAAAAAAATTTCTGTCAAATTCAAATGAAATGAGAAAAGAATCAATAATCAACAAAAATGGCAAAAAATTTAAATTGATATCTGAAATTAGGAAAATTGCAAATGATATTTGGTTCCCCAATATGTCTCACGAGTTCTTAAGTGACAAAATTTAAAAAAAATAATAAAATAAAGATATTCTGTTCATCTAATCATCTTTGTGCTTTTACTCCCTACGTCTTTTGTACAGAAAATTCTTATTTTCCCCATATAGTTTCCCACATTGATTGTGTTTTAGGTTATAAAGATATAAAGAGAAAGAAAAATATCTTGCTATGTCACTCATGCCTCTCGTTGTGTTAAACTGCACTTTGTTATCATTGCTATCTGGAAGGGCATTTGCAAATGAAAGACAACATGTCAATTTTTGCAATTTTACCTTTCGAGGACAAAAACTATTGTGTTCACTCATGGGTAAAGTTTCCTTCTATATTGACGTAAACTAGGTTGATTGCAAATCAAATTGCCAGTAATATAGTATATAATACATTGATTTTCATCAAAATCTTCCATGAAAAATATGAACTTGAAAAAGTGTTTACATGTCCTTTCTTTTGTTTTTGCTGAGTTTTACATGCACAAAATCCTGGACAAATTATAATAACTTAATTAATACCTATTGACCAAATCCTCTATATGCAATGAAATCATAAAGAAGGTTACAACTTTCAACAAAACATTGAAGCATGTTTTGTTATTGCGATTATACGAGTTTTTTAATCTATATGCAATCAAATCAACGAAATCAACGAGTCCCTCACGTTAATGCTACTACGTCTTGATTCTGTGATTTATTTACTTATTTAATCATGCACAGAATTTGCATAGTTTTTCACATAGATCTGAAAAGCAAATTCTGTTCACAGCATCCCTAGGACAACGTCAAACCTAAAAGATATATGCCCTACAAAAATGGGCTGGGCAGTGGCGTCATATAACTACGGGGGGGGGGGGGTATGGGGGGCATGAAAGGGTGATCAAGAAATATGATATTTTTTTCTTTTAACCATGCATAATTAAAGGACAAGTCCACCTTCATATACATATGGATTGAGTGAATGCAACAATATTAGTAGAACACATCAGTGAAAGTTTGGGGAAAATTCGACAATCCGTTCATAAGTTATGAATTTTTAAAGCATCTGCGCAATCACTGCTGAATGAGGAGACTACTACAGTGTATGATGTCACATGCGTACAATAGTATAAGGAAAATAAAAAGAGAATTTCACAAAACTTTGTTTTTTGAATAAAGTGCACATTTCTTCAACTCGTTACTGATGTATGTTAAGGGAAATATTATTCCCCTTGCCTTCTGAAAGAGAGAAGTCAAGTGTTCTTTTGTTATACGAGAAAAGTGAAAATATGTTGAATTTTCTTTATGCTTTCTTTATATCGTTGTACTCATGTGACATCACCAGTTATAGTAGTCTTCTCATCCAGCCGTGACTGAGCAGAAACTTCAAAAATCCATAACTTTTGAACGGATTGTCCGATTTTCCTCAAACTCTCAGTAATGTGCTCTACATATTGCTGCATTCACTCAACCCACATGTCTATGAAGGTGAACTTGTCCTTTAAAGAGTTGTATAGTGTGAAACATTGTTCAAAAAGCCCGGAGCCGACAAAAGATAGTAATTCAGCGTGATTCCTGGTTGGCATTCTGAATATAAGCAGGATGTGCGTAGTGTATCAAAGCTATACAGATCATTGATTTTGCAGTGTTGCTTTACATACTAGTCTATATTAAAATTCCTTGCATTGCCAATAATAAGACTTGACCTATAGGCTGTTTCCTAACTTTCCCATGTATATAAAACACACACACAAACACAAACACAAACAATTAGGGTATGCTCTAAAGTGCAGATATTGGACATTCTTCAGCTGCTTGGTCACTTCGACGCCCCCTCGATGGACATACCTCCCCCAATCATGAACATAAACCGACATCCTTGACTACCAGTGGCGAATCCAGGGGGCGCATCAGGCGCCCCCCCCCCACCCCCCCCCCCCCTCTTAATTTCCAAAGCGAAAAAATATAGCTACAAACGGCAGTTTTGGGACTGTAAAATGTTAAACTTTTCAAGCTTGCATTCAATCACTGTCATTCTCCTGTGTGATGTTGCCGCCAGTAATTGCCAGCAGTTGCGCCTGGTGCGCCCCACCCCCTTAATTTGCAAAGCTTAAAAGTATAGCTACAAACGGCAGTTTTTATACTGTAGAAATTAATGTCAAAATTTTCAACTGTAAAATGTCAAAATTTTCAAGCTCGCTCGCTTCACTCGCTTGCATTTAATCGTTATGCCATTCTCCTTATGTTACTGCCAATAATTGCCAGGAGTAACCCTTGCGCCCGGTGCGCCCCTCCCCTTAATTTCCAAAGCGAAAAAAATATAGGTACCAAACGGCAGTTTTTGGACTGAAATATTTCAAAATTTTCAAGCTCGCTCGCTCCACTCGCTCGCATTTAATTGTTAAGCCATTCTCTTGATGTTACTGCCAGTAATTTCCAGCAGTTGCGCTCGATGCGCCCCCCCCCCCCCTTAATTTCCAAAGCGAAAAAAATATAGGTACCAAACGGCAGTTTTTGGATTGAAATAATTATGTCAAAATTTTCAATCTCGCTCGCTCCGCTCGCTCGCATTTAATTGTTATGCCATTCTCCTGATGTTGCTGCCAATAATTTCCAGCAGTTGCGCCCGGTGCTCCCCTTCCCCCACCCCCACCCCCACCCCCTGAAATTCCAAAGCGAAAAAATATAGCTACAAACGGTAGTTTTTGGACTGTAAAATGTCAAAATTTTCAAGCCCGCTCGCTCCGCTCGATCGCATTTAATTGTTATGCCATTCTCCTGATGTCGCTGAGAGTAATTTGTCGTTTCACACCGTCATTCCATAATCCATGTAAGGAAAACTTACAATGTTGCTCAATGACTGCGCTGTGGAATGTATTACATTCCGTTATGTATTGTAGTCCCCACTAAGTTTGCAGACTGACACACACGCGCGCACACACATACACACGCATGCACGCACTAGCATACACACCCTCAAAATTAATTTTCCACGAGGTGCCCCCTCCCCCCCCCCCCCCCCCCCCCCAATGTCTTGACCCACGGTACGCCACTGGGGCTGGGCACGGTGGAATTCACTCCCCTTAAAACCAGGGAAGAGAAGATTTCAACACTTTTTCCACAAATAAAGTGGCTTGAATGATTAAATAAGGATGCGTCATAATCAGTGATAAAATTATATAAACTAGTTTCACTTTTCAATTTAACAGGATCAAATTACTTGAATCTAGCACAAACAAAAATAGACAGTATCACATAGTTGCTGGAATAGATCAGTCGTCTTATGTTCTGAATTAGAGGGGCCATGTGACATCAATGATTTCAACGATAATATCCAGGTATACCAGCTGTATACGAGAAGGTCATTGACTGTTCTGGACGCCACTGGCGTAGCCAAGGCGATGGGGGCCGTCCCCCCCCCCCCCCCCCCCCCCCAAAAAAAAAAAAAAAAAAATGTGGACAGGGGATTTGACTTTAACTTCCTTTCTACGATAACATAATTATACACCCAGCCCTGGGCTGAAGATGCGAAGTCTCCTGTCCCTTCTCCCGGCATGGGGGGGGGGGGGTATTCGACACTGCAATCTTTGAGGTGATAATGCAGGAGAGAACAATTGTTTCATAAATATAAACTACAGTGAACGCCATGACAAGGGAGAGAGAGGGAATTAGAAAAAGGAGTATAAACCGCGGTGAGGAAGAAAGGACCATCACAGCAAGGGAAAGGAAGAAGATAGTGGGAAGGGCATTTGACTTTCTATAAAGATATAATTTGTTCTATTTTCCTCCACTTTGCCCCATGCAAATCAAATTTATTTTTGCTTGTAGCTATTTTTTCTTCAATCAAACTATATTTTGTTTATATACTGCACAAAATGTTGCCTTTGAGGACATAAACTTTGATACTTACAACTTAAAATAAATTGTTTACCTAATAATATCATGAAATTGTATAAAAAAACAAAATCGTTCCTCGGATGTATAACACCATATAACACCTTTTGACATGAAAACAATTGCAAGGAATCAATTTTCCTTTTTTCCTCTTTAAATAATGATTCCCAGAATACTGACACCTTCCGGCAATCAAAAAACAAATGTTCTATTGTCTCCGGTTCACTTTCACAAAAGGAACATCTTGAGTCATCTTTTCTCCCTACTCGAACAAGCCACGAATTAACGGGGATCAAATTATTCAGTATCTTATATTGCGTTATTCTTAATTTTGTATCAATTGTCAAACTGGCAGGTAATTTGAAAAGAGATTGAACATCTTCAAATCCAATGTCATACATAACATCAGAACGATCAAAAACACTCGATTTTCCAGGGTTATTCAAATGCAGATATATATTATATAAATGCTTTGTTGTTACGTTATGTAATTCCAACCATCTACCCTTAATCCAAATTAAAGGAATAATACTCAGGGGTTTAATAAAGGGGTGATAATTTTGACGAAGAAAAAAAAGCTTCCATTCACTTGGCATCTTCTTGAAGCAATCAAGAAGAGTGAAATACTGAGTAAACTGTAAACCTTTACCCTTACAATCCTTCCAACGCAGAGGTCGGCCGTATTCATCTAACATATCAGTTACCTTCAAAAAACCTTTCTCTACTATATGTGTATTAAACATAGACTTCCCGTGAAACAAAATGTATTTATTATTCCAGATTATTTGATTGGGTATGCTTAATTCTCTGTTCTGAAGGAGGGACCACGTTTCTAATACCTCTTAAACCACCGTGAAACATTAATCTTTAACTTTGAAACATCAAAGTTGCAGAAGAACAAAAATTCTCCTCCTACAGATGCTAACAAATTCAAACAAATGGATTTTCACCCTTTTGAATATGACCCAAATAACCTCTGCACCCATTTTATTTTTTGAGCTTCCATCATTGACTTTAAACAGCACATTTTCAAACCTCCCTCCTCATAATTTTTTTACTAAAACATCGCGCCTTATTCTATCTGGGCCTCTCCAAATAAATTCATAAATAAATTTATTCACGTCATGTATAAAAGAATCTGGCACTGAAACTATACTTGCGATATATAGCAACTGAGATAAAGCATAAGTCTTAACAATCTGAATTTTCCCTAGAGGGATAAATCTCTAAATCTCCACCTATGCAGTTGTGATTTAATATTCATCAAAATTCGTTGTAATTGTGCCTTCCGGTCGTGAAAAGAATACGAAATATCTATTCCTAAAACAGTGAGAGCAGATACAAATTCTACATTCCTAATTTGTTGCACGTCCGTCTTAGGTGCAGTAGTAAACACCGATGGACCAATTCGCATCACTTTTGTCTTATCATAATTAATTGATAAAGACGAACAGATAGCAAAATCATCTAAAATCTTTGCAAGATTAAGAAAACATTGATCATTTGTTTAAAAAACTGTGATATCATCAGCATACATAGAAAGTTTTATTTCCTCCTGTACACTTAACTTTATTCCCATAATTTCTGGGCTAGATCTAATATGAAGTGCAAGTGTCTCTATGGCTAAAATGAACATATAAGGTGACAAAGGATCACCTTGGCGGACGCCCCTCCCAATCCTAAAATACCCAGTTGACCTATTATTATTAAATACACAACTTTCTATATCATTATAAAACACACGCACAAATCTACAAAATTGTTCTCCAAATTTAAAGAATTTTAACACTTCAAATAAATATTGATGATTGAGGGAATCAAAAGCTTTTTTAAAATCAAGGCTAACAAAAAAACCACAAATATTTTTCAATCTAGAATAAAAGAGTGTCTCTGAAACGGTGCGAACCGCTTCACATATATACCTATCTTTGATGAAGGCTACCTGGTCCGAATGAATGAAATTGGGTAAAACCTTCTTTAACCTCATCGCTAACACCTTCGAATATATCTTGTAATCAACGTTTATAAAGTAATCGGACGGTAATTTTCAATAGATAATTTATCTTTGCCTTTCTTAGCTATCAACGTTATCATTCCTTGTCGTTGCGACGAACATAATTTACCAGACATAAAACTGTAATTCATAATTCCTACGAAAAAAGCCCCAAGTTTATCCCAAAATTTAATATAAAATTCTATCGTCAGACCATCATTTCCGGAGGATTTATTTTTAGCCATCCTTTTCAGAGCAGCAGTGAATTCTCTCAAAACTTACTTCTTCCTCCATATCTCGGAAGTGGCTCAAGTTATCTTGAAACTTAGTACATATGCATGTTCTGCCTGACAGTGATTCTCTTGTGAATTTCAGGGTCAAAGGTCAGATGAGAATGATAACAATGTACTATTCAATACAGAAATTGCATTTTTTCTCCATACCTTGAAAATTCTATTACTCAATGCATAAACTTATGAAAGGGTCAAAGTCAAGTAAAAGTCCTTAAATCCCCAAATACATGCTTTCCTATTCATCCGATTAAATCTAGGTCAAGGAAGGTGAACATTCAACATATTTGTGACAGACATGTCATTTTAAAGCCTTACAATCGTGGCGAGTGGTTTGTGCGGCACGGAGACGAACGCAACACACTGCCCCCCCCCCCCCCCCACCCATTCTGTATTAATGTCGTGACACCGAGTGAGAATAACGTTGGCTCAGTGTGTCAGCGAACAACACTGAGTCTCAAAATCCCCTTACCCAAAATAGTCTGGGTGCCAGAGGCCGAACCTTGTTTTACCGTCCACCCAATGCCTTTTGCTGGTTTTGCCCAATTTCGGGGGTGCTGAATCCGAATCTGGATGATGCAACTCTTGCATCCTTGAGGGTTTTGAGATATTCAAGATGGCCGCCAAAATGGCCGCCAAAACCGAAAATTCCCACGTATTTCCTTCTAAATGGTGAGATATTGAAAACAATTGATGGTTTTACCCTATTTCGGGGGTGCTGAATCCGAATCTGGATGATGCAACTCTTGCATCCTTGAGGGTTTTGAGATATTCAAGATGGCCGCCAAAATGGCCGCCAAAACCGAAAATTCCCACGTATTTCCTTCTAAATGGTGTGGAATTGAAAATAATTGATGATTCTCCGCATTTGGAAGGTGCTGAATCCGAATCTGGATGATGCAACTCATGCATCCATGAAGTTTTTGAGATATTGAAGATGGCCGCCAAAATGGCCGCCAATTAAAACTGGAAATTCCCATGTATTTCCTTCTAAATGTTGAGAAATTAAAAACAATTGATGGTTTTACCCTATTTCGAGGGTGCTGAATCCGAATCTGGATAATGCAACTCTTGCATCTATGAAGTTTTTGAGATATTCAAGATGGCCGCCAAAATGGCCGCCAATTAAAACTGGAAATTCCCACGGACCCCTGTGAAAAACAGCTCTTAGCTGACCAGGGCTATCCGTCCCATGAGTGGAGAATAAATAAATAAAAAAAAAAACGTATTTCCTTCTAAATGGTGAGATGTTGAAAACAATTGATGGTTTTACCCTAATTCGAGGGTGCTGAATCCGAATCTGGATGATGCAACTCGTGCATCTTTGAGGATTTTGAGATATCCAAGATGGCCGCCAAAATGGCCACCAAAACTGAAATTTCCCACGTATCTCCTTCTAAATGGTGAGAAATTGAAAACAATTGATGGTTTTACCCTATTTCGAGGGTGCTGAATCAGAATCTAGATGGTGCAACTCCTGCATTGTTGAAGATTTTTAGATATTCAATATGGCCGTTAAAATGGCCGCCCAAAACGGAAGTTCCCATGTATTTCCTTCTAAATGGTGACAATTTGAAAGCAATTGGTGGTTTTTATCTTATTTTGAGTGTGCTGAATCCGAAGTTCAGGATACAACTCTTGAATACTTAAGGGTTTTGAGATGATAAAGGCGGTCGCCAAAAATGACCGTCAAAAACGGAAATTCATATGTAGACCCCCTATTTTCTTCTAAATGATGTAAAATATAAAACAGTTAGTGGTTTTATACTATTTTGAGTTTGCTGAATTTGAAGCTCCAGGATACAGCTCTTACTTCCTTGATGGTTTTGAGATAATAAAGATGGCCGCCAGAATGTCCCCTAAATGGCCGTCAAAAACGAAAATTTCCATGTAAGCCTTATATCACCTTCTAAATGGTGTAAAATTGAAAACAATTGGCGGTTTTACTCTATTTCGAGGGTGCTGAATCCGAAACTGGTTGATGCAACTTTCGTGTTCTATTTAAGGGTTTTGAGATGTCCAAGATGACCGCCAAAATAACTGTCAAAAATTGGTAAATTTTAGGCCCTATTCAGCACCCTCGAAACTTGGTTGTTGAAATTCGTCCATTCTTTAGGGTTTTTAGGCGTTCAAGATCACAGCCAAAATAAATGGCAGAAATTCCAATGTTAATATATTGTTTCTTAATGGTAAAAATTTTAAAATAAATTGATGGTCTTATCCTATTTCGAGAGTGCTGAAGGTCTTTGAAGGTTCTCGAACATCTATAAATGTCATGTATGAACGGAAACTCCTTAACATTTTCTTATACTGAAATGGTGAAGTATTGTGCTCTAACGCGACGCGGGGGATTAAACCCATGCAGGGTGAAAAGCAATAATTCGTATTCTTAAATTCAACTCAGTTGAGCGAATTTGTCAAATCAGCAAAAAGTTATTGACATCCAAAATGACTGTCACAATGGTATTGTAATATACTGAGATATTCCAATATGTCTCAAACGAAACTTTAACACGTACTGGAAAAAAAAAAGAAGTGATATTGACATGATTCTGAAACGTACAAACACAAAGAAAGATACGACTGAAAATGTCTTTATGCGTAATTGTTATAAAACAATGTTTGTGGTCGCCAATAATATGGCTCCACAGATGTGAAATTAATCCTTTTCGGCTATCAATAGAGAAAAATTAAATTATGGCATGTTGGTATTTGGTGTTGAAACTTGTCTTGTATTCTGTCGAGTCTCGCCACGTATTCTTATGAAACTTGTCGCATATTCTGATTAGGTCATTGGAAATGGTTGCATCCATGACCACTACAGTAGATATCCATAAGAGTAATTTCAAAAGCACTCTGCGCGATTATGATATTCGTAAGTACTGGATTATCAACTATCAACCTTTCATGTTGTCATTTGTTTTTTTCTTCAGTTTTTTTTTCACGGCGCGTTACCTGTGATTTGTCCGTCCCCTCGTGTGTATTTGTAATAGATTATATATACATATACATATTTCATATATATATATATATATATATATATATATATTACATAATGTTACATCATATTGAAGAAAAAATTGAATCATAACTATAAAAATGTCCCACTCGTGTCTTCAACAATGTCATCAAGACCACCAATATAAACCAAATAACCAATTTGAGTGTTCATGGATGAAGAGATTAAAACTGCTCATGGATTAAGACTGGTAATGTTGGGTAATTTCAGTACACTTCTCTACATCGCTATCACAATATGATATGAACATGGCTTGTCCATTAATTGTTAGTGTTCAAAACTTATCCATTACATGTAGAAGAAACAGTGTAATCTTGCAATTATTCAACCGCATCTGTAGTCTTGAAGGGTTCATTGCTGGCACACTTGTATCCTACCAACTCAAAGATATCCGGTAGAGCTGGTTCCACTGTATATACAGCAAGCTCAAAATGTGCCATTGACGAAAACCTGAAATCTTTCAGTCAAAAAAAAAATGGGATAAAGCCATCTATTGTTATCAATTTCTCACCATTTATAAGAAGGAAATACATTAGAGTTTCCGTTTCGGCGGCCATTTTGGCGGCCATCTTGACTATCTCGAGGTGCATCATCCAGATTCGGAATCAGCACCCTCGAAATAGGGTAAAACCATGGATTGTTTTCTATTTCTCTCCATTTAAAAGCTTATACATAGACATTTCCAGTTTTAATTGGCGGCCATTTTGGCGGCCATTTTGGCGGCCATCTTGAATATCTCAATACCCTCAAGGATGAAAGGTTTGCATCATCCAGACTCGGATTCAACACACTAGAAATAGGGTAGATCCATCAATTGTTTTCAATTTCTCACCATTTAGAAGGAAATACATGGGAATTTCCGGTTTTGATTGGCGGCCATTTTGGCGGCCATCTTCAATATCTCAAAAACTTTATGGATGCATGAGTTGCATCGTCCAGATTCGGATTCAGCACCTTCCAAATAGGGAGAATCATCAATTATTTTTCAATATCACACCATTCAGAAGGAAATACATGGGAATTTGTGGTTTTGGCGGCCATTTTTTTTTTTTTTTTATTATCAATTATCAATTCAAAGTTTATTTCATTTTTCGACATAACATATGTTTCACTTCTTTTGATAACAGAGAACAAGGTAAATAGAACATAGTGAAATGAAAAGACTGTACAATAATTGAGGACCTATAGTAATCATACATTGTATAGTAAAAAAGAAACAGAAGTGATCGAAATGAAGTACATGTATACCGTGCGAAAAATGGAAAAATGGAGGGACCCACTAAAAAGACAGAGCTTGTAGTGTGTGGGCCCCTCTGGAAAAGAACATTGATGGAATCGAATCATCGTAGATACAAAAGATAACAAAGTGGAAGAAGTCTGGATACAAAAGATAATAAAGTGGAAGAAGTCTGGAAGCCCACTAAAAATTAGATTACCAGATATACACTTTCATAGACGCGAACAAACATGAAACAGGACTAGACAACGAGACAACTACTGAAAAAAAAGGTTGTACAAGACAAACGGAATGGACAAGACTGACAAACTGAAGATAAAATAGCAGACAAAAATGCACAACAGAAACAGAAACAGAACAATAGAAACAGCGATCTTCGGCAGAAGCATGCCAAGAGAATAAGAGGATAGTTGTAGGGGAAAAGTAATATTTTGACGCCTGAAATAAGACAAGAAAATAGAAAATAGAGGGACGTATGAACAGGAGTAACATACGGAAAGTCAGCTTCAAGACGCTATGGGCAAAATGGCATAGGTGACAACATTGCGAGCATCCAGGAAAAAGATACCATTAATTCTTTGAAGAGGGGACAAAGTGAGCAGGTAAGTGTAACTGAGAAAAAAGGCCAAATGGTTAATTCGGTATTGTAGAGTCGTACGATTGCAATAAAAAAGACTTCAGTCTCCTCTTGAAAGAACATATGGATGGAGCGTTTTTTATGTCTTGATTCAAAGAATTCCAATAATTTGGGCCTACATAAATAAGTGTGTTTTTAGCAAAAATCGTTCTTAAAAGAGGTAAGTGAAATTCATTGGAACGCCTAGTAGGATATTCATGAAATGATTGATTTTTTAGGAACATAGAGTCAAAAATAGACGGAAGCAAGTTATTACAATACTTGTACATAAATTGCCCTAAATTAAACAAAAACAAATCTGCAATTTTTAAGAGCTTGTTGGAGGCAAACAACATATTTGTATTAGAACGTACAGGGGAATAACAGATAACACGGAGAGCTTTCTTTTGTAAGAGGAACACTCTCTCTAATAAATTCTGATGCGTGTTGCCCCAAACTAATATTCCATAATTAAGATGAGGCAATATTAACGAAGAATATAGCATAAGTAATGATTTTTGTGGAATATGAAATTTCAATCTATTTACAATGCCTATATTACGTGAAATTATATTGCAGACATTATCAACATGTGATTTCCAGGAAAGTTTTTCATCCACAATGACACCCAAAAATTTGATATGTGAGACTCTCTGTAGATGAGAGTCATCTAATACTATATTTGTACTTAAACTATCAACAATATTACTAAAAAGCATATATTTTGTTTTTTGAGCATTGAGTGATAGCCTATTGGCCCTGACCCAATTTGTCACTTTTTTCAATTCAATGTTGATTTTATGAACGAGAAAATCAATATCATTATGGGCAAAAAATACATTAGTGTCATCTGCAAAATGAATAAAAGAGAGGTCGTCGGATACGCGACAAAAATCATTGATATAAATAATGAACAATAACGGCCCTAAGAGACTTCCCTGTGGGACACCACATGTAACTTCTCTGACAACGGAATCATTGTTTTTAATTGTAACGAATTGTTTTCTATCAACTAAATAACTCTTGAACCACTCCAAGGCCTTCCCACGTATTCCATAATGCGATAACTTATAAAGTAAAATATCATGATTGATAGTGTCGAAGGCCTTGGAGAAGTCCAAGAAAATACTAACTAAATGAGAATGGTTATCGATTGCGTGAACAACTCTATCAACAAAATGCAAAAGAGCATGCGTAGTACTATGTTTCTCACGAAAACCAAACTGAAAATTCGTAAAAACGTCGTGTACCTTCAAAAAATTGATCATTGTAAATAAGTTTTTCTAAAACTTTAGACAATGACGATAATAATGAAATTGGGCGATAATTACTGATTTCGAACTTATCGCCTGCCTTAAATATTGGGATTACTTTAGCTAATTTCATTTTATCAGGGAACACACCATTAAAAATTGACAGATTAAATATATAAGCAAGTGGATCAGCAATCAAGAAAATAACACCCTTAAGTATGAAATTATCTATCTCATCATAACCAGAACTTCGTTTATTTTCAAAAGAAGAAATTATATCAATAATTTCAAATCTGTTAGTTGGTATAAAAAATATGGAATCAGAATTACGCTGACCTAAAAATTCAGTAAAATGAGAATCTGTTGCAGGAATGTTTTGAGCATAATTTTCGCCTATTTTTGAAAAATAAGAATTAAAAATATTTGCAATATAAAGAGGATCATTAATCAATTCATCATTCAATTTAATTTTATCAATGTCAGAGTGTTTACTCGGAACATTCATGGCCTGTTTTAGGACTTTCCAAGTATTTTTCATATCAAACTTATATTTCGATAATTGCTTAAAGTAATATCTTTTCTTTTCAGAACGTAAAATCATTGTCAAAGTATTTTTATATGATGTATATCTATTCTTCGATCGCTCAGTTTTTTCCAATTTGTACTTGTAATACAGACGATTTTTCCTATTAATTGAACGAAGAATTGATCTGGAAATCCAAGGTAATCTAGGTGTCTTTTTATACTCTGTTCTATTTCTTTGTTTTGGGATTACATCATCTAAATGATGATTAAAAGTTTCCATAAAATTACAAAAGGATATATTAACATCATCGCTGCCAAATACTCCTGACCAGTCAGCATTCTCCAGGGCCACATCAAAACTAGCTAACTTTTCAGGTGAAACTCTACGTCTAAACAAAAGAGGTGAAATAGGTTTAATATTAACTGGTGTTTTAAGAGTAAAACAAGTCATTATTGGAAAATCATCAGTCATATCTGAAAGGATTATAAAAGAGTCAGGGAGGGGTAGAATATTACAAAACAAGTTGTCAATGAGGGTGGCAGAGCGATCTGTAACACGTGTGGGTTTAGAAATAAGAGGAAGAAAGGACGAGGACAGAAGTGTGTGAAGAAAATCACTAGAGATATTATCATGCTCAGACTTCAGCAAATCAATATTGAAAACACCGAGTAAAAAGCAATCCTTATTTCGGAAAACGTGTGAATTATCAAGATCTGAAAAATAAGTTAAAAAATCATTGGCGTTTGAATTAGGAGGTCTGTATATAATGCCTACCATAAGATTTCTACATCCTGGGATAAGAATTTCTATAAACAAAGATTCAACAACATTGTCCATTCTAGAAATATCTTCATGAACAATAGTATCAAAGGAACGTGATATGTACAATGCAACGCCCCCTCCATTCTTATCAAGCTTATTGTTAACAAACAGATTATAACCCTCAATTGCGAAATAATTTTCTGTATTGGAAGCTAACCATGTCTCACTTAATCCGATAACGGATAGCGACTGGCTTGCATCAGATTCTAATAGAAATTTTAAGTCATCAGAATGTTTATTCAAACTCCTTATATTTAAATGTAACAAAGAAAACGTGTCCTCAGAAAAATTATGAATCATATCTTTGCATTGATTCACTGTAATATAATTGCACAACATATTTTGAGTGAAATCATTACTAAGATCATGAGGCAATTCATTTGCAGCTGTATTCAGGCTATCGGTAACAAAATCATCGTAAGGGGTGGTTCGTGTACTGGTTAACCCACTAACTGGGTCAGAATCTAAGCTTGTGTTCCTAAACAATTCAAAAAAATCATCGTTCGATACGGAATGAAATGGAACATTCAGAAAATTAGCCATAATTAAAAATACGAGACGAATTTTTAAAAGTCTGCGTTATTAACAAAACTAGGATGTCGTGAATAAGTGGACGATACAAGAAAATACCCAGTCGCCGGGATGTGGCAAGACGCTGGAGTAATCTACGAACATGGGTGACGTCAAAATTATGATAAGCAGAAGATCGCTGAAGAGACGTAGAACGTGAAACGAGAAAGGGCTGAATAAGGTAAGTAAGAACACTGAGAAGCATGGACAGAAAAAGACATAGAACACACACAACATAATAAGAATAAATCCAGTGTCTCTGTGGGCTTCCGAGACGACAGCAAAAACATACATACACAAAAATTTGAGCCGACATTAGACAAGGACAAACGTGGCTTGGCTATTACATTCGATCAATTTCCGGATCATCAATAATATACGATAAGTACAGAATAGCTCCAAAAACCCCAGGCCAATAATGTACCTTCTCGGGCACTTGTTAGCACACCGCAGGTCTGAATACGAAACATATTTTCACACCAATGCCGCCAATGGCATCATTATAACAGTGGTAGTGTGTGTATGCATGGCGTGTGTAAGCAGTGTTTTAACATGCGAGAGTATGATTGTGCTTGAGAGTGTGAGATTTGGGTGTGTGTGTGTGTGTGTGTGTGTGTGTGTGTGTGTCTTAACGTGTGCGTGTTTGACGTGGGCGTGGCTGCGAGTGTAGGCAGATAAGGAAAGGGTTCGGTTCAGTGCAGACGATACTGGGACCGTACAAGTGAACAATTGCTGTACAAGCAAGTACTGTACTTCACATCACTGTACACCAGTTTGGCAGAATGATGAGTACGCAGGAATTGTGCGCATATGAATATGCAGACAAGCGATGAATATCTAACGTACGGATAAAAACTTGTAACTTTTCCAAAAATTATCACAATTGAGAGGGGGATCAGACTTGTAGTAGTAATCATTTCAAAAACAAAATGGATGGGGGGGTCGTTTATAAAATACAATATATTCCTCAACTGGTCAAAGTACAACCCAACAAGGATTACACATGTATTGAAAATATGATACAGACAAATGAAGTTAATACACACTACAGACACAATCAGTTGGAACCCCTGGAAACCTTTTGTTCCATTGTGTAAATATGGTGGGGGTGGCGGCCATCTTGAATATCTCAAAACCCTCAAGGGTAGAAGAGTTGCATCATCCAGATTCGGATTCAGCACCCTCGAAATAGGGTAAAACCATCAATTGTTTTCAATATCTCACCATTTAGAAGGAAATACGTGGGAATTTCCGGTTTTGGCGGCCATTTTGGCGGCCATCTTGAATATCTCAAAACCCTCAAGGATGCAAGAGTAGCATCATCCAGATTCGGATTCAGCACCCTCGAAATAGGGGTGAAACCTTCAATTGTTTTCAATATCTCACCATTTAGAAGGAAATACATGGGAATTTCCGGTTTTGGCGGCCATTTTGGCGGCCATCTTGAATATATCAAAACCCTCAAGGATGCAAGAGTTGCATCATCCAGATTCGGATTCAGCAATCCCGAAATAGGGTAAAACCATCAAAAAACATTGGGTGGACGGTAAAACAAGGTTAGGCCCAAAAAGTGGCTTTGGCACCCAGACTAAAATGGCTGTCCGAGCCACGCGAGCTTCCGAATGGACGCACACTCACAGTGCGCATGCGCATGAAGAGAGGCCACAAGAGCCACGCGTCTTCTGGCCTCTCTTCTCCAATCACCGCAGCTCGCGGTCACAATGTTTGTGTAGGATGCGTACACACACACACACACACACACACGTGTCTCAGTGGCAGCATTGTCCCACAGTTTATGGATATACCACTGCAGTCTGGCATTGCGCAATTGCATGCACAAACTTCGTTCGTTCGGGAGTTTACATACCATTAGGGGTTACGATCGTCCGACTTTTATATTTTGCCAATTTTGTGAAAATGTAATCACACATTTTCCACATGTACTATAGACCTATTAGGAGAATCATGCATTATGGCGGAGGCATACCAGTCGCCATAGCGACATTTCTAGTTTTTACATAAAATATTTTCCCAAATATTCCATCAAATATGTGTATACGAGATATCTCAAATTCAACTTTAAAAGGCAAAAGCTCCCTCGTGTGGGAAGGGTGGTGATAGCACTCTCCCACGCCTTCTCCCTGATCGCTCCCCCCCCCCCCCCCCCCCATGCATACAAGTAGACTGTGGCTATACTTTAAACATAGACAGTTTTCTAAATATGTCACAAAATGTCTGCACCAAAACGTTTAACTGCAATCAGAAAGTGTAGAATCTCTCTCATGTAGGAGGGTGAATAGGGCTTATCCCCTCCCACATCCTCCTGCTTTGTCTCCTTCCACAGACTTACACTTCTCTGATTGACAAATTTCCAGATATTCCAACAAAAGTGTGCACCAGATTGTTGAATTTCAGTTCTGAAACTGAAAAAAAAAGCTCCCCCGAGTATATAGGATATGTATCTTGCCACCCTCCCATTGCTTAGTCCCTTTTATAAACTTAGTACACTTTGGGGAATGACAATTTCTGAATTTTCAAAAAAAAAGTGTGCTTCAGATCGCTTTATTTCAATTCTAAAAACGCAAAGGCTCCGTCTAGCCCCACCCACATCCTCCCTCTAAAGTTCTATCTCTCTAGACTTTGTACATATACAGACATGATGCACACTCAGAATAAGAGCTAAATTCCGTGATTTAGCTTTCAACATTCCAATTAAAAAAAGCCCTATTTGCTTCCATTATTGTTTTTGTTTTTTGGTTGTTTTTTTTTTCGGGGGGGGGCTGGAAAAATTCTAAGTGTTGCATCCGCACCAGATCGCTGCATTTCAGGTATGAAAATGTAAAATCCCCTTCGTGTGGGAGGAGAAATGCCCTTATGTACACCCTCGTGTGCATGCTCTTTCTGTTTGATTCCTTAAACAGAGTTCATAATTTTCATTGTAAGAATGATAGAAGTTTATCTAAATGATACCATTTCATAAAACACGCAAAAGCATGCACCAAATTGCAACATTTACAATTTACACCCCCTTCCAAACCTCTCCCCCCCCCCCCCCCCTCGCTCGCTCTGCTCGCTCTTGCTCAGTCGCGTCCATGATATTCAGTGTATTCTTTTATACAAGAAGTTTATTTAAACGTATCCGGGTAAATACCCCCAGAGGGCAGTTAACCCCCCCCCCCCCCCCCCCCCCCGACTAAAGTTAATTCTGGTTGCTTGTAAGATTATGGCAGGTATTAGGGTTAGGGTTAGGTTTAGGATTGTGAGTTCGGGTTAGGGTTAGGATAAGGATTGGGTCCTGGGGAAGGGTCTGGGGTAATTGCCCAGGGGGTAATTATTGCCCTAGATCCTTATTTAAATGCAATTTTATAGGCAAATTGTTCAATAATAATTTACATCAAATATACTTCTATCTTAAAGGGACATTCCAGACGATTTTCGTAATTTCACATTATTTAGTACATAAATCAACAACTCCATGTATAGATTTGTGATATCTATTGTGGTTCTTGAGCAGAGAAACCATACTTTGAAAAACCTTGAACAAATTACACTGAACAAGAATGATGACATAGGAGGTTCACATATTTCAGAAATGTAGCAGTGTAATTCCATTACAATACCGCTTGCTTGCGAGTTCACCTGTGTATAATCCACGCATGCCTTCTTCTTTTGTTCTGCTTCTTGAGCCCCAACTCATGCATTCCAATGGTGACTCTGCCATGTCATCATCCTTGACCCCGTTTACAGTGCGGGGCTAGGCCGAGCCGCGGCCGAGTCCCGCAATTTTGTCTGTTTACACTGCCGGGCTCGGCCGTGCTTTTGATTCAAACCTTTCAATATTTTTTCGTAGTGGCGCACTGCTTGTAAACAAACGCAATTTGGTATTGTCTGGTTTTCAGACCCTTTGCCAACTGAATTCCGTGTCGACAAAGTCGCCGTTCGGGCAAAGGCCTTTGCCGAAGGAAAAAAAAAAATCCTTTGCAGGACAAAACCACCTTTAACTATACAAGTTTTCGAAGTTGATGGGGTTAATATCCTGAATAGCGAAAGATACAGGCAGAGGGTTTGGAAGCCAGGCTACAATTGGCCGCGCATTTGGCTCAGTTTGCGTTTACACTGAGAAAAGGTCGAGACCACCTCCAGAGCGAGGCCAAATGCGAGGCCAATTTTGGCCTCGCATTTGGCCTTTTGCGCGTTTACACTGAAATGAAGGTGGGCTCGGCCGCGGCCGAACCTCGCACTGTAAACGGGGTCCAGGTTCATTGCAATTTGTTCTAAATTTTGAAAACATTCTTATTCTTCTTCCAAATTATCACAAATTCTGAAACTCTGTCCTCAGTATAGCTAATTTATAGTTGTTCAAATGTAAAAACAAATCTGAACATCATCCGGAGGTCTCCTATAAACAAGTGGGACTGTCTAAAGTCGATAAAACACGCAAAAACATGGCTCGTATTGCACCATTTGCAACATCCAAATTCAAAAAGTTCTCACGTGGGAGGGAGAACATCCCCCCCCCCCCCTCCCGCACTATCCCCCCTCGCTCGCTCCGCTTGCTCGGGCTCGGTTGCGTTCATAATATTCAGTGTAAAAATTAATACAAGAAGTTTATTTTAATGATGCAATTTTATAGTCAAATTGTTCAATAATAATTTACATCAAAATACACTTCTATCTTAGAGGGACATCCCGACGATTTTCATAATTTCACATCATGTAGTACATTAATCTTAAATAAGTGGGACTGTTTCAAGTCGATAAACACGCATAAAACGCATCAAAATTGCACCATTTGCAACATCAAAATGCAAAAAGTTTTCACCGTATAGGAGCGGGGGGAACCCCCTCCCACACCCTCCTAATCCCTCGCTCGCTTCACTTGCAACATCAAAATGCAACAAGTTTTCACGGTAAAGGAGCGGGGGGAACCCCCTCCCGCACCCTCCCAATCCCTCGCTCGTTCCGCTCGCATACTAACCCCCCCCCCCCCCCCCGGCCGACGAAGATCAAATCCCAGCTACGCCGGTACTGGACGCTCATGTTCCTATATGTGAGAGAAAAACAACTGTCCGTCACAAGCCAAAATGGTAGAATGGGGTAGCAATAATCTGCTTGTGCTAGTCTTTCTTGATTCCGTATGCATAAAAAAAATGAACTGCTTGCGAGCAAAAATTTTTGCTAGCAAGCAAAATCAATGGCTCTCACTTGCTTAAAAACATATGCATAAAACTGACCTTTTGCTTGTTCGTGATAGCAATTGCTTTCGTTTTTCCAAGCTCTGTAAAACGAGTTTGAGTTTTTGCTGAGCTAGTATGTTCGCATGCTGTTCATAATATTCGCAAAAAAAGAAGGCCAAAGTTGGGCAGGGGTGGTATAATCCAGCAGGAAATTTCTACGAAGATGTGCCGGAAACTTTTCTGTTCTAGTGGGGAATATGTTCAGTGGTTAAGCACACAAACTATGTTGAGAAACGGTTAGGTCTGACGAGTATGTGGAGAACTCGGACACCTCTCTCCACGTACGACCTGGCAGATACGTATAACTAACAGCTAGGGGAGTGATGGAAATCAGCCAGTATGAGTGTGCACAGGTGTGTGTGTGTGAATCTGTGTATGTGCCTTTTGAGTATCATATAGGTCTTCTGCTCTGTCAGAAATGTTTCCGCATATCTTAATCTTGATCTTTTGCTTAACAAGCTTGTGCTTGTACTTGAGGCAATTGCTTGCAAGCATGTGCTACCTTTTATGCATATTACCCATTGCTGATTAACTACCGGTTAAGAGAGAGCAGTGGTTAAAAAAAGAGAATGAAACTCCGCAAGTCATTAAAGTCTAAAGTACAATCACACATCATACATGGAAACTATATTCCACATGATACAAACCCGCCTATAGAGGCGAAGGTATACTATAGAAGTGTGTTCACAAACGTTTTATTGTGGACGTATTTGGAACTTTTAAAGGCTTTAATTGCAAATAAGAAAGGTTTTTTTTTTTCTTCCTGATGTCCACTCATCTGAACAGCTGCTTATTAAATCCTCTGCAATGTTCTCCTTAGACAAGATCAAACACATGACCTGAACATGTACCTGAATTTTTCGTCTGAACAGTTTGGAATATCAACTTTGCGTTCACCTAATGTCAGTCTGCTACAATTTCATACTTTAAAGACGGGTAAAGTAAGGAAGCTCGTCAACAACCTCCTCAGCAAGACTTGCCATCTTGACCTTACTCCGACGTGGCTACTGTGAAGCACTATCTCTGTATTTTTATGACCAAGGTTGCCAAAAAAAAAAGATCAGCAATGATTCGCTGACATCAGGGGCATTTCCATCATATCTTGGATCAGCATATATTATTTCAAATAATCTGAAGAAACCAAATTTAACGAATATGAACCAACATTACTACAGACCTATCTCTAACATCCGTTTCTGGAGAAGCTAATCAAGAAAGGAGTGTCTAAAAAAATTGACAGTTTACATCGATGAACACAAGTTCAGCCTTCCCCTGCAATCAGCATACAAGTTGAGCCATAGTGCAGGGATCGCTCTCCTGTATCTACAGAATAGCTTCCTACAAGTGACTGATAATTGGAAAGCAGTATCTTATTCCCTACCTTGACATGTGGTCCGCTTTTGGCACGCTAGATCATTCATTGATGATACCAGAATGTAAAGATATTATGGTGTAACAGTCCTTGCTTTGAATCGGTTAAATACATATCCCGCTCACAGAGAACCCATTTGCGAATTGATGATGAATCGTCAGTGGATGTTCCACTTGAATTTAGAGTCTCGCAGGGCCCAATGAAAGGTCCTCTCCTGTTTACGTTCTATCTCAAACACGTAGCTGATATTCTCAAGAGGCAGAGCATTCGTTTTCATAAGTACGCATGATGATACAAAAATCTACTTGACCTGTGATCCCTCCCGACTGCTGTGTCTGAGATTAAGAAGGGATGTTTCAGAATAAGTTGAAATTGAATCAGGATAGGAAGAATTATGTGTCATATTTTCCGGATCACATCGAAAACATCCGCGGATGCGAGCATTGCACAAGATGACGTATAAAGTACTAAAGCCCTTGCCATCAGTGCGCATACTGGGTGTTGTCTTAAGCAGCCAAACTCTACCGATGACCAGGGTACCGTTTAATGAAAGTTGTCAGCGCTCACAAGTTGTCAGTCTCTGACAATCACCGTGGTAAAAGTCAGTTACCAGAGCATCTTAGCCAATCAAAACCAAGGATTTTGCTGATATTGTCAGAGACTGACAACTTGTAAGCGCTGACCAAATTGATGAAACACCCCCAGGTCATCAATGTGTCGTGCAATATCAGATGTTATAAATGAGGAACCCGAGTGGTATATATGAGACAAAATCTTGACGAGTCTTCGGTGCATGACGCAGTAAGAGCGCTTGCACTCTCCAGACTAAATTACTGCAATACAGTGCATATACTTTGTTGTATGGCACTACATCACAAACGCTCCAATACTAACAGCTTGTCCGAAACCATGCTGCTAAAGGAGTGTATAGAATAATTTAAGCCCATATATTCATCCGTGTTACACGGGTCCCTCCTGACTGATCTGCATTGGCTTTCCATCTCTACGGAGAATGGAATTTAAAGTCCCTTTTAACATGTTTAAAGGAGCCTTCCAAACTACAGAGTTACCGCAGTAACATCCGGGTAACGTCAGGATCATTTTCTTCTTTTTTTCACCCTGCTTGTTAAAACGGTTCCCGCAAAATGTTGCATGCTGATTGTAAATGCGTTTTGTTTAAGACATGTGGCGCTGGCCAGAGTTTGTGGGTAGTCACATCAGTGGACACAATACCTACCCGTGAAAGGTTTTCGGTGTGTGTCTTTTAAAACGGTACCCCTCGCTCTCCTCCAGCGGTTTTATCTGAATTTTGAAGCAATTTTGTTACCCGAACGCTACCCGGGCTTAAGCCTGCAACGCTGGTGTAGAAAGCCCTCCATAACGAACTACCTGCGTACCTTTCTGAACTCCTCCACATCCGCTAGTCAACGGATAACCTGTGGTCTGTATCACCCCTAAATGTAATATCAACGCTAAATGTAATATCGACCCTAAATGTAATAACAACCCTAAATGTAATACATTTTAACGCTAAATGTAATAATCGAATCAACCCTGAATGTAATACATTTTAACCCTAAATGTAATAACCGGAGACAACCCTAAATGTAATACATGTCAACCCTAAATGTAATAACGACCCTAAATGTCATACATGTCAGCCCTAAAGGTAATATCGACCCTAAATGTAATACTTTTTAACCCTAAATGTAATATCGACCCTAAATGTAATACATCTTAACCCTAAATATAATATCGATCCTAAATGTAATACACCTTAACCCCTAATGTAATAACCCTAAATGTAATACATTTCAACCCTAAATGTAATACATCTTAACGCTAACTGTAATATCGACCCTAAATGTAATACATCTTAACCATAAATGTAATAACAACCCTAAATGTAATACATTTTAACTCTACATGTAATAACAATCCTAAATGTAATTCATGTCAACCCTATTAAATGTAATACATTTCAACGCTTAATGTAATTACGACCCTAAATTTAATACACCTCATTACAGAGAGTGTATAAGCCAACGCAGAATATCGGGCAAAAGGTCAGGGGGTATACGAAGAGGATATGACGCAACTTTCTATAGCACTCTTGAAAGAGCAGCAATAGTTGCTTAGATTTTTTTTGTTTGTTTACCCAGGTAAAAATCGCACAGTCTTATTAAATCCGTTGCTTGCTGCAAAGTTAATTAGGTCCATGTGATATAGCTTTTAAAGCTTTTACCTTTATCCTACAATCACACAAGCATTTTGTATTCCAATCTTTATTCAGTGTCCATGATTGCTTACAGTTTTGTTGAAAAAGATAAAAATGGGCAAAAGTTAAGTCAGTTTGCCTTACTCATACATTCATATATCATACGAAAGTCAATATACAAATGGTGACTCAAAGATGATAAAAAAGACATCTATTTCCTTTTGCTTTACGGGCATTTTTAAATTTATTTCGTGTACCCTCTCCACGACCAGTTATCCCAGTTTCGTGTCACTAAGATAGTAGTGATTGCCCGGAGTAGTGAACAATGTCATGAGGCTAATATTTCGAACAGTGATTTACTGCCATAATGTGTGATAGATATGTCGTCATTGAAACCTTATATCGATAATGATGGTTCATAAAAAATTGCGAAATCTTTTTAAATCTTTCTAATTTCTAATTTTCTCAATCTACTCGCTCTATCATCCCGTTGTATCAGTAGGCATATTTTTTTTCTTGCAATATTATTCATACTCAGGATTTCCTTGCAAAGAATTTTTGCCCATTTTTCTTTTTCAACAAAACTGTAAACAATCATTAACACTGAATGAAGATTGGCATACAACATTTTTATGTGACTGTATGACTGTATGAACAGTCTCCCTGAAGTATCCAGTCAGCAGTAAACACAGATTATAAATGTTTCCAAAAGAAAGGTAAAAACCTATTTGTTCCAGAAGTAAGACTTCTTTGTAATTGTGTTTTAATTCCGACACATATATAGTTTGTTCATGATTTTACAAGTTATGAAGTCATTGTTTTTTTTTTCTCTCTATTGCTATGTACAGTAAGATATTGTTATTATCTTGTATTTAGTCGAAATTGTTGAAGAGTCTATAAAAGGCGCTGTATAAATATCGGTTGTTATACGTTTAAAACGTAATAGTCAGAGAGCATGAATACCTTTCTGAAATCTTCGTGTTCTCTGTCTTTTGTTCTTGTCCGGACGCTCCCCCTTCTGCCTGTCCTCCTGGCATGAGAGCACTGCTCTCAGACGGTTCTTGTTCTGTGGTACCTTTAATATCAGATTTCACGTGCATGGGTGCACAGAAATATAAAATCATCAGTGGACGGCTACTCGTCTTTTTAACAATTGAGACAGACAAAAAAAAATAAAGTAGGAAGTCATTACTCAATCACAGCTTGGTAGTATTACACTCACGCGCAGAGGATAGGAAAAAAGATTTTAAAAATTACTGTCTTCTCGTTATTTCTTACGATTGACATGAAAAAAGAACAAAAGAACTGCAGAAGGAATAAACCACATGTCATTTATAATCGACAAAGGAATACTCGCCTGTAGGGCTATTGGTATCAGACTCATGTGCATCTTCTGGCTGTTGCTTCTCCCTACTTTTTCTACAAAGAAGAAAAAAATAAAACGAAAATCAACTACAATCAGCGCATGAATAATCATCGTATTTACACTTGCTAAAGTGCTAAACTTGCTTTAAAAATGTGATCTTGAAAAACTAATTTGCGTAAACCAAATGATTGCCGAATACCAGTTTTTATCATGATGTGATATATATTCATATATACATATATATATATATATATATATATATATATATATATATTTATACATATATTAGCGCTGAGTGAATCGATTCACGTCTTCCAATGATTGTAATTGTCTGTGTATATGCGTATACACATGGATCACTCGCAATCTCTTTCTCAGACTGTTTTATGATCATAACAAGTTTGTACTTATGACCTTCAATTTATAGGGAGGAGGTTATGTTTCCCGAAGTCTATTATAACAGGTAAAAGAAAGAAAGTGACAAACTGTTAACAATTTTTTTTTACTTCTGAGGCAATGGGAAAGTGGTGGGGTAATGACAATATCACCTCATTAAAACTTCAAATTAAAGTGTGACCCATATTACTGGTCAAGATACATATATACCTTTCTGAAATCTTCGTGTTCTCTGTCTTTTCTTCCTGCCCTGAGGTTCCTCCTTCTGCCTGTCCTCCTGGCAGGAGAGCACTGCTCTCAGATGGTTCTTGTTCCGTGGTACCTATAAACGGATTTCACGTGCATCGGTACATAAAATCTTCAGTGGACGGATACTCGTCATTTTAACGATTGAGACAGACCAAAAAAAAGATATTTTTAGGAAATTATTAATCAGACACAGCTAATAATATTACGCGCAGATAGGGATAGGGAAAAAGATAGTTATCAATTACTGTCTTCTCGTTATTTCTTACGACGGACATGAAAGAAGAACAAGAGGACGGCGGAAGGAATAAATCACATGTCATTTATAATCGACAAAAGAATACTCGCCTGTCGGGCTATTGTTATCCGATTCCTGTGCATCTTCTGGCTGTTGTTTCCTACCACTTTTTCTGAAAAGAAAAAAAAAATGAGGGTCAACTACATTCGGCCAATGATACCGTGAATACGTTGCGTTCGTACGAACGTCACTTTCCGTACGAATTCTGGAGTTTGTAGAGACTTGTACGGCCGCCTTACGAAGAGAGGGTTTCGTACGAAGTAAAAAAGCAAAACAAAAAAGAAACAAAAAAACGGTCTACCAACGCACGTTTCGTACGACCTTCTTAAGAATATCTTACGAAATTGTTTAAAAATCGTTCGTACGGCGTTCATAGCAGTTCTTAATGGTACTAGGTGTCACAAAAAAAAAAATCCCACTTTCTATCCTTAATAGTTCAAAAACTATTTATCAGATAACACTGACATACATATGAGCAATAGCTGAACAATGTACAATTTTGTTGGAGGAAATTTTACGATGAAAAATTAAATTTAATTAAACATTAATTTTTCTATTAGGTTTCAGATTTTGTTCTATTTTCAACCCTCTGTACAAAACTTTTCACTTTGCACAGAAGTCAGTTGATGTGTATGGGAGTGTGTAGTTGACACCAAGACAATGGTCCTGGACAATGACCAAGATTTAAATGCTCCATTATTTTTTCATGAGGAATTCCACTATGACAGCTAGTCTTTATTCATTCTGAAATGTGGTGTATACAAGCACATGGAAACATGTGCTTACTTTTTTGATGTGCATGCCCTTTTGCCAGGAATTCGGACCAGCAGTGCCCAGGGAAATCCATCATGAATAATTGATAAAGCATTCACGTGCCTTGGAGCAGAGCTCTTAACAGGTGGTATCCAGGTCCATTGTTCAGGGTCATTGTAAGTACACACTCACATACACATCATTACTTCCTGTGTAAAGTTCAGGTTTTGCACAGAGTTAAGGGTTCATACTTGCTATTTATGAGGTAATCAAACTTGTTATTTATGAGCTAACTAATATGAGTCCTATGCACTGCCGAGAGCTATGAGGTACCAAAATTCATAAATATGATTAAAGGGTTTGTACAGCTCTGGTCAAGGTGAGGATTTAGCTTTTAACATTTTGCGAGATATTAAGAAATCACTCTGTGAGATGTCAAAGAGCATGTAATTCTAATGGGTATCAAAAGTTTATTTGATGAAAATCGGTTTTGAAGTGGCTGAGATATCCAAATACAAGGTGAAACAAAGATATCCTAATAAAGTTGTGACATGTTGTCTTTTATTATTATCACTTTTTTGGATATCTCAGCCTTTTGAAAACCAATTTTCATCAAATAAATGTTGAATCCTTCTTAAAACTACATGCTCTTTCATATTTCATAAGAGGTTTCTCATTATCTCACTTAGAAATAAAAAAAAAAACATGAATCTCCACCTCAACTAGTACTGTACAGCCCCTTTTAGCAATTGCTGTTGTTGTGGTTTTTTTTTGGGGGGGGGGGAGGAAACAATCTTTTCCAACTGAATCTCATTTCGGGAGCCTTCAAGCATGGAGTAATTAAAAAATAGTGCTATCCCGTTTCATGATGCCACTTTATTTTCTCTCGTGCCTTTACGTGAAAAAAAAAATCTTATACTGCTGTTGCTATCCTTAAATAGGGAATTATATATTCCTGATGAAGTAACTTAACTTAACAAAATATTGCAATAAATGTAGTTTTTCTTCAATGACTTGTATATATCGTTTCATATTATCCTCACCTTTCTATTTACGTTTTTTATGTCTCTTTCTAATACAAACAGGATATTCTGTGCCTCTCATAAAAAAATCATCTTGCAAATTGATAAGAAGCTGATCTCTAAGTAGTTGAATGGGATTTGTGCGATAAGAAATTACTATTCAAGGTATTAAAAGCAGCACTTTGAGAGAAGATTTGAGTGGAACCTTTTTGTCATGATATAATATATATATACATATGGAGATTGTGTGAGAGATAGTTCCCTGGGTCCCGAACGTGCGCGGTACCACATTGTTGGTTGCATATATATTGAAAGAAATTGAAAGAAATTTCTTTATATATACACTCAGCAAAAAAAGTAAGTTCCTCCCTAACATTTTTGGATATATCTCAAAAAGTATTTTACGGATGTTCATAATTTGAACGGGAATGGATAGGGAATTTCATTACTCATAACAGGAGTGGCATATCATTGCCACCAGATATCATCATTGGTGTAAAAAATCGCATTTTATGTCAAAATGCATGGGGGAAAAAGTTGCACTTTAGGCCATAGAGAGCATATTGTATACATTTCCTATGTAAGTTATCAAATGATCTTTTTAAATTGTGTAATTCTCAAGAATTTCTTCAGGACAATGTGCTTCCCTATTAAACAGATGCTATGCATACTTTTTGAACAATAAGCCTTCTCAATATGAAAATAATGGTAGAAGCCATGTGATTTGTAATTCCAATTTAGGTTGATCACATTAATGTGCCTGTGGGCATTTTGCATCATGCCCTCAAGTTGTAGATCAGTTTGCTGAGGGAAATGACATCGAACGTATGGAGTGGCCTGCAAGATCCCCTGACTTTAATCCAGTAGAAAATCTTTGGGATATCATTAAGTGGAAAGCGAGCAAGACGTTGAAAGATGATACTTCACTGCAAGAATTTCAGCGCATCTTGCAGAGAGCATGGACCAACATGCACCAACATGCGCCAAGTACAAACTTTAGTTAACAGTATGAGGAGGAGATGGCAGCTGGTCATTGCGGGTGGTTGACATTCAATTATCAAATACTTCACTATATGCTCATGAAAAGAAAGAGATAGAGAAATATGCAATAACCCATGCTTAAATGTTCAGAATCATGAGTGATTGTTTGATTATTTGTGTAAAAGTCATTGCAAATCACTAAAGTGCAACTTTTGTTTCCATGCATTTTGAAATAAAATGCATTTTTTCACACCAATAATGATATCTGGTGGCAATGATTTGCCACTCATGTTATGAGTAATAAAATTCTTTATCCATTTCCGCTTGAATTATGAAAATCGGTTGAATACTTTTTGAGATATATCCACAAATGCTAGGGGGGAACTTACTTTTTTTGCTGAGTGTATATATATATATATATATATATATATATATATATATATAGTAAATAGGTAGAGTGAAATTTGCGTTGTGATTGGTTGGATAGTATCACGTGATTGTGCAAAAATTGTGTTATAGTGGCACGACCGTGCCACTATAACGCTTACAGTGCGTGCCTACGCTTTATGTACGAAGAGATTCGCGCAAGGTGGTCTAGGGAGGGCCGATGGACGTAGTAAGACAAGGCCAAGCATTTCAACGTCATGCGCGCGTAAAGCTACTGGACGCAGAATGTAGGAGTTTATAAGCGAGTCTGCTCTGTGATGTGCTATATACGCATACACGGCTGTACTAGCGCCGCACGCTGTGTACAGTTTATACGTAAACTACGGTAGGTCGCGGTTAACTCTGCGTGCAACAAGTGCAGTACGGAAATACATGTAGATCGAGGGATCTATTTACTATAACAATTAGTGCATGTTCTATTGATGCACCAGTACTGGACTATAGAACTCCAAATACTAAATTATCCCGAGTGCTGTTTTGTTTCACCGAGGCCGCAGGCCGAGGTGAATAGAACTGCACGAGGGATAATTTAGTATTTATCGTTCTCTAATCCAGTATAGTGCATCATAGAGCATGCACTATCTGTATAATAGATATATTTATATATAATATATTAGTACTAGTATTCTTCATTTGAAATATTCAGTCAAAAATATGTAATCTTGACAATTTGATTTGCGTTGACGAAATGGTTTCAGAATACCATGTGAGATATGGATATATGACATCTTTCTTTTTAAAAAGATCAAGCTGAATAAATTGATTCAAGTCTTTGAACGATGATTGTAAAAATAAAATGTGTATGATACAGGTTTATCATTCGCATCCTCTTTCTCAGACTGTTATAGGATCATTACAACTTGTTACTTATGACTCAATATATCAAATTGAACATAAACTTGAATTGATTTTCTTGAGAATCACTTATGTCGTTTACTAACGTTTTATCATATATCTTATTGAAATCTCAGTTATGTACAGATGACTTTCATCTTTCATCAAAGTGACTAAATTATCCCTTGAAAGGGCTCATAATTATCACACGCATATCAATGTTCGATTTTAGAGAAAATTTCAGTTTTGTTAATGACAATATTCAAGGTTGGTAGAATCGTTTATTACTGGAAATGGAAATGTCGCTACGGCGACTCGTATGTCTCCGTCAGTATGCATGGTTACCCTTGTAGGTCTATGGTACGTCTTGAAAATGTGTGACGACAGTTTCACATAAGTGGCAAAATATTCACATGACACGTTTGTCACAAATGTGTTGAGTGTTCACTTTCCTTGAACTAATTTTTTATTGGATAAATGGCTATTTTGGTATAATGGCAGGTTTGGGGGATTTGAGGATTTTTACTCGACCTTTGACACTTTTATAAGTGTATACATTGAGTAGTTTCCAAGGTATGGATAAAAGGTGTTTTAGTAGTCCTTTCTCGAAGAATATCCAGGTGCGATTTTAGAAAAGTTTGCATTTATGAGCAACAATGTAAAAAAACGCTGTAGAAACGATGACAGAATGTCAGTCTAGCCTTCTAATTAAAAAAAAATGAATAAATTTGTGACATTTACTCCAACTACCCTAAGTGAGTGTACTTGCATTTCTTATTTGGAAGTTTCCTGTGTTTATATTCCGAAGGAAAAGCAAGTTTTCAACAAAAATTAAAAAAAAGACCATCAAATCGATGTAAGGCGAAGTCATAAATACCTCCTTGTATCATTTGTGTGTGTTGTCCTTTCTTCTGGGGTTGACGTTCCGTCGCCTGGTTGTCCGGGTAACTCGAGACGGTCTTTCTCGTAGGGTTTCTCTTTCCCGGTACCTATGTTATGATTTTTTTTTTGCAGGAATACACACATAAAAGATTCAATTCCATTAACGCCCTCTTGTTATTTTTTACAGCCGATATTCAAAGGAAATAGAAAGGGACTGAGGAAGGAACAAATTATATTGTTGACGCTTATACATACCTGAAGGCTCGTTGCTATCACTTCCTGGCCCCCAAAATGAGATTCAGTGGGCATAGATTGTTTTGCCTACATTTTTTAGCATTACTTGAATGACTCTTGATTACGGCGAGTGTAAACGCTACATGACATGTTCTGAACTTATCTGATTTCGTTCCTTTGTTTTTCTCCTGTCCTACCTGTTGTCAGAAAAAATGGGGAGAAACATGAACCAGAAGATGCACAAGGAAGTGATAGCAACGAGCCTTCAGGTATGTATAAGCGTCAACAATATAAAGTAATGCTATAATGTAAACGGAAATCTCAAGTGAAAGGCAATCCAGTTCAGCTAGAAAGGCAGAAAAATGATGCCCCTGTGTGGAACTTACATGATCCTTTTGTATTGTCTTTGTCTGTGCCTTTTGTTTTCCTCGTTCTGTGTTCGTTCTTCAGCACCCATAGGAGTTTGATTGTACGAAAAAAAAAGTTATTATGAACGGCTTCTCATAACTGCTAGTCACTGCTATACAAAGAAAAACCAACACAAAGACTCCAACTCTCCCGCTTTCGACAGGAGATCTCCCGCCGAAAGCCCATTTTTGCAAAATCTCCCCTTCTCCCGCTTGAGATTAAAATTTTTCTCCCCCCCCCCCCCCCGGCTCTGTGTCTCCAGCTTGAAATGATTTCTTACTAAGTGTCATCGTATGTTGAAAGATAAGCCTTAGATAGCACGAGAGAGCATCTAGAACCGTTAGAGCTTCCAGGACCCTTAAGCGGGCCGTGGACCCCGGCCGTACGGAACTTCGAGCTTCCCGCTCGTGATGTGCGCGAAGCGCACATCAAGTTAGAGTCTCCCGTTTGCTAGGGGTTTTGGGCGGGAGAATCTCCAGATCAGAAGGTGCTTGGGGTTGGAGTCTCTGCCAACAGGATTGTGAAATTGATAAAGCCCACAGTGTACAAGACAAAGTTTAACTACTCATGACAAAAACAGGCTTGAATAGAACAAGATGATGTATCACTGGTTCGTGATGGCAAATGAGACAGTGTGTAAGTAATGCTAATATGCAATGCAGTTCGGACTCATCCATAAAAGAGTACAATTCTCGCCAGCTATGAGTCGACGATGGAAATTTGTGTGCAATCATCGGATCACTCTTATTGTTTTAATCTAACTAATTTTACTACCTAAATGATTCCTCTGCAACAGCTTCACTTCGTCCATAATATTATTGCATTTACCCACAAAAATTATTACAATGTGTAGACCACGAACTTGATATAGATTTTTCTATTTACCTAATTTCATTGAGTCCAAAGAAATACCTTGATATTAAAGTCTTCCCCTTCCAGTACATCCATTACACAGAAACTATTCAGAATTCTTTAAATTCAGAGAGGTATACCCTCTCAGGTCTTTCATTTCATTTGATTTTGATTCACTTCATACTTCTCATGAGAATGACATAGAAATACTATCATCCGATAAAGAAGATAATACAGTGCAAATTATTTGAAACATTCATCTGAACCTACATCTATCTCGATACTTATAATAAACGTAGTGGTCAATTAACACTAGTATCGGGAACTTTCATACTATAATCAAGTATAGTAGGAGTAATAAGATGGAGCCTATGAGGTCTAAACACGCTAACATGATCATAAGAAACTCATAGGGAGCAAAGTGATAAATTCAAAAAGAAAATGTTCATGGCAAAAATCTATACCGTTTAGCCACTGTCAAATACAACTACTTGGTTATTCGATTGTATCCTGCGTCGTGAATTTAATATCAACGAATCATTCTTACAATTGCATAGGCCCTTCACTGGTATAATGTGAACAATATTATGTCAAATAGAATGAAAACAGTGCAGTTGCCGAGAAATTCTATGACAGAGCAGCTTTTCATCGGTATCTATCACTTTGTAACCAAAAACCTTCTGGTTACACACCTTTTCTTCTTCTTTTCCTCCAGCGTATCAATATGGTGATGATGATGATGACTGTCAAAATAGCGACGAACACTCCAGCGATTGGTCCAATTATGATCCAGGCGTTCTTGACTGAAAAGCAAAACACCGAAGACAGAAAAGAAAGTTTCCAATGCGTTATGTACGATATCGGTGCGTGTAAAACTAGCTTTGTGTTGGTAGAAAAACAAATCGATGCAAATAAATCATTGCGTTTTAAATTACTTGTTACCCGTTACTTACTTTTCCTTTCGTCATCACGTATTTTATTGGAAGAGCGAGGGCATAACATGTATATAATATGATATAATATATATATATATATATATATATATATATATACACTCACACACAATGACTTTTGGCTTCTAAAAAAAATAAAATATATAGAATGCGCAAAAACATCGAAGACTCTTCCAGGATTGTGACCCAAGATTCTTCCCATCGCATGCTAGTATGGGGCACTCACTATGAGAACCCCAAACAATTTTTTTTTAAGTGCTGAGGCTCTTTTAAAATGAAATTTTTACAGATCTCTCTTTAGTAGTTATTCTTTACACGTGTCATAATAATTATCTGGGGTCATTTAAGAGGGAATGGTTCTATTACAAACCACTTATGTATTTATATTCGTGTGTTTCATGATAATATGTTTATAACCAATAACCGCTGAGGCACACTCCCACTTTTCTGAACGGGATTTTACAGTCATGAATAATAATTATTTATGAGTTGCCGCACGGATCGGTGCGTCTCCTCCCCCCCCCCCCCCCCTCTCTCTCTCTCTCTCTCTCTCTCCCTCTCTCTCCCTTTCTAGTACAAAATGAAAGGGCTTGTTTCTCCTCTTGAGACGTATTTCTTTAAAATAATCAAAAATGAAATGCGAAAGGTAGACAATTCTAATTTTAACATACAAATATCAGTGAGTGATACAAGCTCTTACCGACGAGGTTTTTTGTTTTATTGGTTTGTTGTTGGGGTCTTTTTTGTGTATGATTGTTGACCTTGCGCAATTTAGGCGTTGAATATGTAAACACAAGCATAGTTCAAATCAGGCGGTTGCTAGCCTCGTTTCAGGAGTAATGAATTTGTGATTATCCATGTCGTACACAACCTCAAGCGAGCAAGCATACACACGAACACGTTACCAACAGTTCTAGTGGTATCCCGCATACACCCGTTATGTTTCCACACTGATAACCATACTGCCAACGAAAGTTTTATCACATCTCAACCATGGTGTGTTATGTAATATTCTCTCCGACAGCTCGTCTTCCCAATGATATAATTTTCAAGCAGATGGAAGCCATGATTAATGTTACAGTCAACGTCTTGCGAGAACCTCGGAAAAGTCGATTAACTTGGCAATAATATTTAATTAACACGAATTCAGGAAAAATTATACATAATACATACTTATGGTAGTTAATGTATTTATGGTATCTTCCCCCAGTACTTCAAGACCACAGCGGTGATCTCGACGGGAAAAGGGACAGGAGACTTCTTCACACCCTGCTCCCCCCCCCCCATTCTAAGGTTTTTTTTTTCTTTTTGCCATTTGTTTGCACATAATTTACATGATGGACTTTCTTTACCTGGGAACATATTCACTAATAAAATGTGTATAAAACCTTAATTTACCCAATCACCTTCCGGATATAAAATGATGATGTCCTGGTGACAAATATGATTTATTGTCTTCTACTCATTGAATGTCTGATGGATGATTTAAGAAGTGAAACCCTAAAACTCTAGAACTCCATAGGTTAAATACATCCTAGATATTTGTTATTGTAATATTCAGATAGTGTATTCTCCAAATATATTTTAATACTTATCTTCTTTTTTTGTTGTTTTTTTTTTTATCACAGGACACCCACCCCATATCTTTCGAGAAGTTTGAAGGGGATATACTATCCATCCAGAACTAGGAATTTTATGGGGATTCAAAATCCGAAAAAAAGTGGAATTTTTCTATGAAAATATATTTCTCCCGGGTTTGATACGGACGGAGTACATTTTCAAGCGTAAAAAAAATAATCAGTTAAATTTGTACCTTCCGTAGTTTAGCTTGACTTATTTTCCTGGTTCTTAATTGTTTAGACTGTAACTAGCCTATGTAACTAATTTCATATAACTAGCCTATCATCATCCTTCTTGAATTTGTGTTGCTGAAAATTTCAACCACATCGTTCACTTATATAATTTCCAGGTAATAATGTGCACGACTTCTTTAGTGCAGCCCATGGCCGTACGCAGAAATATTTTGAGCTATGGAGGCGCAGGACTAAATGTTCTTTTGGGGGAACACTCAAACAAGGGAAGGGTGTGTAGAGGGAATCACTATCGGTCGGTAGGTATTACAGGTCTTTTGCAAATCTGCCCATCAGTTTACCTTTTTAAATTTTTCGAGTGATTAATTTGAAATTTGTAATGCAGTCATTAGTGTCCGCAATGTGCAGGGCAGTGCGTTAACGACAAGTTACGAAGAATTACGCGACAAGTATAATTTTGAGATGTGCAGAACACATCTTTCGTCGATTTTTATTTAAAATTGTCTGTCTGAAATGTACACCAGATCTTTGTATTGTAAAAATGGTAAAGCTCCTTCGCGTACCCCCTCCCCTCCTTTCTGTCCCTCGCATGTGTGCTCCCAAGAATATTGAACATTATCATTATTGCCTACCCCCCCCCCCATTTTAAATTTAAAAAAAAAATTATCCGTAAAATGTGCGTTTTCCCCCGGGCGAGAGCATACTCGTTTCCGTACCCCTCCCCCACCTCGTTACATGAAATCCCCACCACTATTAATCGCATGTTATTAAAACAAGTCATATTTTAAGAAAACAAGTAAAGAATCTCCGTCTATGCAATGTTTAAGCAATACCAGTTGCATGGTTCTTGCCTACACCCCAAGTTCACAAGTTGTTTTTTGTTTGTCATCGTGTAGAGTGTAGCTATAGAGTATACCTGTCGTATTATTTACCTCCCTGTCTTTCTTCCTTTCTCTCTCCTTCTCTCATTTCTCTATCTATAAATTCATTAGAGAACATGCATGATACATTTTAAACGATGTTTATTTACATATTATTATATGTTGTAACCCTACTGGACGTCCCAGCCAAGCTTTTCATAGCTTATGACCATCCACGCAAAACATATAACCTATTCCATTTACAAACTAAGTACATGTTTGTGTAAAATGTAGGCCGATGTATATTCATTTCGTGAATAAATCAAATCAAATCAAATCAAAATCAAAATGAAAATCACAAGAAACCTGCTTTGGATTACCTTCTTCATCACCTTCCATTTCTTTGAAGAAGACTTGCTTTCTTCCTGTGGTCACTGTGCCATTAGGTAATACATATGACGCTTCGCAAGTGTAATTTCCTTCACGGGGCACGGTACTTCTGATGGTTAGAATGTACGTTTCATCTTCTTGAACCGAAGACTCAGGAGTAAGGTCCTGATGAAGCCATTCTAGTGTCGCCTTGCCGTCGGGGTAGAATCCTGACAAAATGCACGTGATATTAGTTTCTGTTTCTGCAGATAATAAGTTGCAGGTTTCGTCCTGGCCAAAGGCGTTGCATTCCGTAACCTGAGGAAACGGTTTGGATGGTGTCGCTGAAGAAGAAACGATACCAAGTAAAGAAAAATATACAATTTACTCTAATGACAGGTTCATGAACCAAACAAGAAAGTCAGTCATTTCTATTGTCCTGAAATAGATGGTCAATCTGGTTCGGTTTTCTTAAATTCCGGAAGGTCTCATCATGTTACTCCAAGGAGCACTATCTAAAGACAAACTTGATTGCCTTAAAAAAAAACCAATATCCACGAATGTAGCTGTATAATCAAATGTAATTAAATTTTATATTATTATACGTGTGTGTGACAGAGAGAGAGAGAGAGAGAGAGAGAGAGGTTGAGGGAGAGGGAGAGTTGGGAATACAGTAATTAACTGATTGTCACTTGTTGGGAAAATCATACCAAAGACGTCGAGACAAGACACGATATCCAACACTGCTGTCTGGTTTATCCTGTCTACGTCACACGTGTAGATCCCTTCATCCGCGATGGAAACAGACATGATCACCAGAGTCGATGTTTCGACATCCAGTTGGACATGGTCCGAGGTGTAGTTTTCATGGTATGTGAGTTCTTGTTTGAAGTAGGTTAAGACTTTTTTCCGTTCCATTCCTTCGTTTTCTTGATAGAACCAATACGAGTTTCTCGTATCACCCGTGAAGGTGCATGGTATGTGTGCTTGTTGGCCAGCTTCTCCTGTAATTCTGGTCCCCTCACAAGATAACACAGCAGCGGGAAGAAGAGTCACTAGCAACACGACGACACATATCTTACCTGCAATTTACAATGAGAAATTAAATATTGTGCTACATTTCCACACAATGACGTGTCTTTGTAATGATGTCCACATATTTCATATAAACAATCTCAATTTTACTTTGCAGTCATTATTTTATTTGTTGCCCCCATAAATCACATAATGAAATTTAAATTAAAGTAAATATAAAAATAAGTCTATGAAATTGTTGTACAAACATTTTTAGTCCGAAAACTATTTGTTGTGGGCTGTGGCCATAAAATGAGTTTTCGGACAACATTGGCAAAGCCCGGGTGCGTGAAAACTCTGCAGACAGCACCTACTAAAATTCTCGAAATGGAATATCTTTAGTACTAAGCATACGCGCATTGCGAACATATTTAAGGTGCTTTGAGAGAAGCAATCAAAATGGTGGTAGATAAGGAATAACTCGTATTCTTAATCAAGAGATCACAATCTTAACAGAGTCTTTAATGACAGATATTCATTTCTGGCACTTTGCCATGGTTACCACTCCATCTCGTGCCTAATTTTTAATTGTACGACTGAAGAGATCTGTTTGTTAACATCAACAAGCAAACAAACTTTGACCGTATTTTAACTATTAATTGTATCCCCCGGCATGTAATGCTGGAGGAAACTTTGGATTCAGCATCGTTACGCCGCCGCCGCCGCCGCCGCATCACATTCTCTCGTGCGCTCTAGCGGCCACAAACATATAATAATAATAATAATACAGGGTACTTATAATGCGCCAATTCCACATAGCTAGCATGCTCAAGGTGCAGTAGAAGAAGTAACTTATGAAATACAAAAATCCTTACACAAACATGCACACGAAAATGAATGACACAATAATGATAATGACAAAATATATATATCATAATATACAATTCTACTGGAAAATGGTCATGAACAAATGAGTCTTGAGGGCAACTTTAGAGGAGTCAACATTCGAAATGTAACGAATAGCTTGATTCCACAGGTAAGGTCCAGCATGTGCAAATGACCGATCCCCCCATGATTTCTTCGTTTTTGGAACAAGCAATCTACAATCGGATGACACATCTGGGAGGATTATAAAATGTCAGCAGATTAACATTGTACTCTGGGGCAGATCCGTGTATGCAATAAATAGTTTAAATACAATGCGAGATTCAACAGGTAACCAATGCAATGAGGACAAAACAGGGGTAATGTGAGTATTTCTCCTGGTAAGGGTAACAATGCGGGATGCTGAATTTTGCAATTTTTGTAACCGTGAAAGTTGAGATTGTGGTAGCTGAAAGAGGAGTGCATTATAAAGTCAAGTCGGGATGATGTAAGAGCATGAAATATTTTTTTCTGTGGCTGAACGAGTTGAATACTTGCGAATAATGCCCAAATTGCGTAACTGATATCTCACGGATTTACAGACAGCAGAGATCTGAACAGACATGGACATTGTAGAATCAAATAATACTCCAAGATTTTTATACGATTTAGATGGAGCAATAACCACATTATTGTCAACCGTTCAAGAAGGAAGACTAACCTTGTCAAGTAGAACTTTGGAACCATTAAATAATAACTCTGACTTTTCCTGATTTAACTTCAATGAATGCGAGCTCATTACTTTTTGATATCATGGATGCAAGCTTCAAGTTTCCGAATGATGTCAACGACATTGGTTTGGATAGGTAGAAATGCTGTATATGATTATCTGGATACCATCAGCATAACAATGATAGTTAAAGGAGTGACAATGTAAAATCTCTTTCAAACCAGTATAAGTCAGATAAATCGAGTAAAGCGTTGGGCCCCCGACAGATCCTTGTGGGACACCACAGGCTATAGAGCAGGATCGGATTTTGCATTATTAACACAAACAACCTGAAACCTTTCAGATAAGTATGACTTGAACCACTCAAGAGCTTTACCATCAACACCTAATGACTTCAAAGTATTCACCAGAATCGTATGATTAACAGTATCAAATGCGGATGATAAATCAAGCAGTAAGAGAATAGTAATCTTTCCATCATCCATATCTCTCAAAATATCATTGGGTAAGTTAACTAGTAAGGTCTCAACACTATGATGCGGCCGATATGCTGACTGACGGTTATCTAAGAGATTATTCTCCAGCAGATAGTCTGATAATCGTGAAAAGACAGCACGCTCAAGGATCTTGGACAAAAATGGAAGGTTCGATACAGGCCGGTAATGCTGCAGAGCCTCAGGATCAAGAGATGGCTTCTTTAACAAAGGGTAAATCTAAGCCAACTTCAATGAGACTGGGACTGATGCCTGCTGAAGACTCAAATTACAATGCTGGCTATTATAGGTGCAATAACTGTAGCACACTCTTTCACTAAAATGGTATGAATCGGATCTAACTCGCAGGACTTTGGTGATATTTATGTTGCGCAGAAGTTTCTCAATCTCAGCTGGAGTGGTAGATTCAAATGGTAACAAAGATGCACTTGCTTGCACGGGTGGTTGAGGGGTGATATCTACATGAAATTTGCTACATTATGTTACTAATCTTTGACTTGAAGAACTGGATGAAGAGCTGTGCCAAGGATTGAGCATTCACATGAGCTGGAAGGGGTGATGACTTCTTACGATTCAGGAGACGATTAGCCACACTGAATAGACGCTTCGATTCCGATCCGCAAAAAAAAAATTTAAAAAATAAATACATAGACGGATTCTATACATAGACGGATTTCTTTGAAATTTTGTATGGAGGTTCATATTCATAGTGATATCTCCACATGTATTACTTTGGGTGATGCTACCCCCAGTACTTTATAGAATAAAGAAAAAAAAATATATATATATATTTGTGCACAGTTTGTTCGCGCTCTAGTGGTCTTATTTGTTAACGGATTTTGTTCGAATTTTGTATGGAGGTTTATTATAATGCAATCTACAAACCTGTAGATTTTGATGTGCTGCCCCCAGTGTTCCGTCTTTTATAGGGTCACAGGTCATATTGTTGGAGGATGGTTTGTGTGCGCTCTATAGGCTACATTTCTTGACGGATTTTGTTCAAATTTGGTATGAAGGTGGTCTACCATGATATAATCTACAAACGAAGCGGGGGGGGGGCAGGAGGGGCACTTGCCCCAACCCCCACCCCCCCCCCCCCAAAAAAAAAAGAATAAATAAAAGTGTTTTCGGGGGGGGGCAAAACGGGTTTTTAAATTCACTTATTCAAAGACCAAAATGAACAATAAAGACACTTTTCTTGTGTAAAAGTTGTCAATTTCAAAACTGAAAATGCAAAATTGCGATTGCGATATTTATAATACACGAATAATTATCAATACACTAATATTTGATCTTCATACTTAAAGCTAAATACAAAAGAAAACTTATAACATGGTTAGTTGAATTGACTGTGAATATTTACACAATGCACATCATTCATTCCTAACATAAAAAAAAAAAACTATTAGTACTTGATACAGTACAATATCTATTAGAGTAGGAAATCTGCAAGGCATTTACGAAATGCAGATCTTTTGCTTTGTTCACGTATTTTTCGTGGCAATGTGTTCCTTTATTCAAATTTGGTATGAAGGTCTAACAATGATTATGAGATACAAGTTTAAAGATTTCGGATGTGCCGCCCCCCTTGTTCCATTTTTAAAAGTTTCAAAGGTCATATCGTTCATGGACGGTTTGTGTGCGCTCTATAGGCTACATCTCTTGACAGATTTTGTTCGATTCAGTACGAAGCTCTACCCCAGTATAATCTACAGGTCTATTGATTTTGGAAATGCTGCTCCCAATGTTCCTTCTTTTATAGGGTCAAAGGTGATAGTGTTTGTGTCCCCTTTTTAGTGCCGGGGGATACAATCGCATTACTCTGCAATGGAAATTTCTGATTATTGATAGAGCAAAATTACGGTCAAAGTTTGTTTGCTCAATGACAGTGTTTACTTATTCTGACGCAAGCATTTAAACAATGCTCACATTCATCACAATGTCAAAGTCCATCAGTCTTGAACTTGCCCAGCGAACGTACCTGACATATACCATAATCTTTGCCACGAACTGGTTTTGTAACGAGTACAGTAAGCAGTACTAGTGTGTGAGTGGTTTCAGTGGCGGATCCAGAGGGGGGCGTAAGATGCGCACGCCCCCCCCCCCTTTATTTACCGGTAAAAACAAAAGAAATAAAAAGGAAAAAATGAAATTAAATTCGGAAATGGCACCAAAAATAATAGTTACGCCTCCCTCCCCCCTTTACAGAATTCCCTTGATTTTGTTGTAAATTTACAGAACCACCCGTCCGCACCGACATAACATCTGTCATACACCGACAAAACATTCTTGGATCAGCACCGAATGAATACAGCTGTTCACGTCATGTTTGCCAACTCCAACTCTCATGTCCCGAATGGACACTTTTATTACACCCCACCCTGGTTACACCAAGGCACATCACGGTTCTCCGTCACACCTCCCCCCAGCAAGAGGAAAGTTATGAATGCAACTTTTCGACTATACACACCTTCGTTGTAAGGCTTACTTCACTGTTCTTGCTTACTATTAAGCTTACACGATTACAAACTCAAATAGTTTTGTGTTGTTTTCTTAAAACATCACCTGGCATACTACAATTATACTTATAATTACTGATTTTGAGCCTTATCAGAATCAGCTAACTCCGGCATCAATTGTCCACTTTTAGAACGATATATGAAAACTTGACAAGCCCCCTACAAAACATGTAAATACAATAATTACGCAATGTGTCCACAGTAATACACATGTGAAACTGTTTTCAACGGGTGCACATACGGGTGCACATAATCCGGAAAGATTACACCAAATGTAATCAATCATATTTCCAGTAGCATCGATATTTTGACTGAGACTGTATTTTCTGGTAGTCTCGACTGTAAATATATCCTCATATGCTTCACCAATAAACTTACATAACTTCAAACATGTATAGTATTTTTGTTTTTGATAACACATACACTTCATCTTTAAATGTGAAAACCAAACATACACTTTCTTCCTGAAATCGTTCTGACTGTTGCAAAGATATGTCTGTTTCTCCAACACAAACTTTCACTGGAGTTTCACTGAATGAGGTAATAGCACGCATCTCTTGATTATAACAACATCGTATTTAAACACTATGACACATGTGTACATCTACTCAATGTACTCGCTCATAAATCTTATACTTATGTCAACTCTGCGTCATAAGTTAGCCAAAGCAACAACAAAAATTAACCATCGGACATTTCTTTTTGTCACTCCACACATACATGTTTTGTTACTCGTTAGCATGTTATAACATATGTGCAAACTCTGGAAAATATCGAGATCATACTCGACACACAAATGTGACTCTGTCATTCTGTAACGAAATACTTATATACAGGTTATTAATGTACAGAAGTGACATTATATCTTGGCTTCTTTATGCCTCACTGTCACTCAACACCTTTTCATTCATACAAAACAACACAAATTCTTTTGTTTTAACACAAATCGGTTGACATAAAACTCATAATTTGATCAACAGTTTTCCTGTGACTGGCCGTTTGTGTTTGCTATACTATTTTTGCATTTGCTAGCATTAACTCTGTAACGTAACGGTATACATACAAAACTGAATCCTTTGACTCTTTGGGGTAAATTGAATGAAATCAAAATATAAGTGTGCCACTGAAGCACAACTTTCACTGTAATCTTACACACCAAAAATGTTGTATCCTGGCGCTTCCTGTAATGTTGGGTTTTCAAAATACATGTATCATACAATGCTTGGCGTGTAACACATCATGAAATTTTCAAGTAACGTCTCCTTATAAAGACAGAATATTGTGTACTAGTACTTTCTCATACTTCCTAGCATCACTCATATATACTGTTGACGTTTAAAACAAACATGATTGACATGAATACACTTTCCTCCTTCACAGATCCTTGGGAAAGGAAAAAAAACTGAAAGAGAATACATAAACACATGTATACATTGTTATGTACACACAAAAAGTCAACATCAGTTTCTTGTATGTTTTGAGTCTTGTTTGAAATGTTCTGCTTGATGTAGGTTTCACTGTAGATTTGAGATTGTTATCGTTCGGCAACATTATCAGCGCGTGCACAGTTTCAAACTCGCGACAAAGCGTCTGCTAATTTGTTGTCCTTTCCTGTTATGTGCACAATTCTCAGTGGGTACGGCTGGAGAATCAAACTCCAACGGAAGAGACGCTGATTTTTGTGTTTGAAGCGTTCTAAGAATGTCAATGGGTTATGGTCAGTGTACACCACGATGTCTCTTCCACCGTCCAAATACGCTTCGAAATGTTGCACCGCTAGAACGACACTGAGGCATTCCTTCTCCACAGTTGAATACTTTTCCTGATGGCGATTCAGTTTTTTGGAGAAGAAACACACGGGTTTGCTGTGTCCGTTGTCGTCGTCCTGAAGTAGCACGGCTCCTACTCCTCGGTCACTAGCATCCGTAGCTAGCTGGAAGCTCCTCTCGAAGTTTGGTGCGATGAGCACGGGATCGTTCATGAGGATGGCCTTCAGCTTCTGGAACGCACCCTGGCAGCTCGCCGACCACTGGAACGTTGTACCCTTTTTCAACAGGTCCGTCAAGGGCATTACCAAGTGACTGAAATTGGGAACGAACCTCCGGTAAAATCCGCACATTCCCAAGAAGCGCTGAAGCTCCCGTTTCGATGCCGGCACTGGGAAGTCCACGATGGCTCGGACCTTTGCATCTCGTGGTGCGACGCTTCCTCGGCCTACCTTGTGACCTAGGTAGGTCACACAAGCTTTCCCAAACTCACATTTGGCCAGATTCACCACGAGTCCTGCATGTGACAACCTCCGGAACAGCTCTCGAAGATGAGCAACATGCTCCTCCCACGTATTGCTGAAAACCAACACATCGTCTATATAGACAACACAGTTATCATGACCAGCAATAACTCGATTCATCATCCGTTGAAAAGTGGCGGGGGAGTTTTTCATCCCGAAGGGCATGACACGACACTGGCATAACCCGGAGGGCGTGACAAACGCCGAGATCTCTCTTGCATCCTTGTCTAATGGCACCTGCCAATACCCTTTCATCAAATCCAATTTGCTGACATACTCAGCACTTCCTACCCGATCAATACATTCCTCAAAGGAAGCGGAAATGAATCAGTCTTGGTTATGGTATTGACCTTCCTGTAATCTATACAAAACCTGGACGTTCCGTCTGCCTTTGGGACTAGCACTACTGGGGAACTCCAGTTTGAGTTACTAGGCTCTACGATTCCATTTGCAAGCATGAAATCTATCTCCCTATCAACCTGTTCTCTCTTAGCAGGATGAATCCGATATGGATGCTGCTTTATGGGTGCATTGTCACCAACATCTACCGTATGAACAGTATCGTGTGCACAGCCCAATCTATCACTGCAGACCTCCAGAAATTCCAGGAAGATGTCGACAACATCTTGCCTCTCCGAATCAGACAGATGACTGAGCAGTAACTCTGGATTTTCTAGTGCCTTTGAGTTCTCTACTCGCGGAATCATTCCTGACTTGAAACTCACACTCTGAGAATCTGGAGCATCATGTTCAAACTCTTCTGCACTTTTCTCAGCACTGTGTACGACACTCTCACTCACAACTGCACCTCCTTCTTCTACCATCACACGGCTAAATAGCTCCTCAAAAGCCGGAATAGGAATCAACGGCGCAGGTCTAATGGCATGTTGTGGTTTTCCTACCACTTGACATTCATGACACGTTCGACAAAATTCAGACACATCCTTTCTCATCTTGGGCTAGAAGAAATGAGTTCTAATTCTACACAAAGTCTTCTTGACACCCATGTGTCCGGCCATTGGAATTTCATGTGCAAGACGTAGAATTTCCTTTCGATACGGCGGAGGAACAACTATCTGGTAGACAACCGTCCAGTCCTCATCTGCGGGACGATCTGGAGGACGCCATTTCCTCATCAAAACACCAGACTTTACATACAAACAGTCTGGCACTCCCTTCGCCTCATCTACAGTCAATGCACCCTCTCTCAACTTCAACAATTCCTCATCTTCCATTTGTGCTTTGATTAAAGCTGGCTGACTGAACACACCTTCTTCCCAACTTTGTTCTCTTTCACCTTCACTAGTCACCTTACCAAAGAATGTGTCATCAAGAGAAATTTCACTTTCAGACTTCTTTCTCTCACGCTCTGCTTCACTTGCTCGAAACCTGGTGATAGCACATGTTGGAAATACTTCTGGGAATTCATCGACCAGTTTTTCGGTTTCCCGCTCGTACACTGGGACTTCAGAAACAACCGGAAGGACACTCACTCGACCTCCTGCAAGGTCATTACCAAGCAAAAAGGAAACTCCATCCATAGGGAGAAATGGAACAATTCCAACAATCACTTCCCCTGAAATCAGTCCACTATCCAAATTCACTCGGAATAGAGGGACCGCCTGCGTTCCTCCGTTGACATCATGTATCAGTACCTTTCTACCCGTGTTACAATCTATGGGCATACTCTTCACATCTCCTACCATGAGGGACTGTGTAGCTCCAGTATCACGAAGGATGACAACCGGTACTCTAAATTCAGCAATGGTAACTGTACCATTTGAAATGAAGTCCTTGTACTTTTCATCCACACGACTACTTGAACACCTATCTGTCATTTTTGAGACACTGCTTTTCACAACATTTGGATGACGCTGTTCATCACTTACACTTGACTTAACAAAACCATTGGTGGCTGTCTGGTTCGGTTTCTCTTTTGTTTCAGCATCTGAAATGTTCTGTGAACGTGCATGGACTAAACCATGTGTTGCTTTTTGCTTTTGTTTTTCTTTTGCTTCATTTTGTTCCAGCAATCGCCTACATTCAGACTTAATGTGACCTGTTTTCCCACAGAAAAAGCATCTCACTTCTTTGTATTGAGGCCGTGGCGATTTTGGGCGCTCTTTCGGTGATTCAGTCTTTTCCCTATAACTACCGTGCCACTTTTGATTGTCAGGATTTCTCAACTGATCAAACTTACTCTTTCCCTCAGGACTTTTTGTTTTCACTTTATGTGTCAACTCATACTGGTCAGCGGTGACTGCTGCACTCTTTACATCATGTACTCTTCGATCTTCCAAGTATGTTCTCAGATCTGGAGGTGTCGATTTCTTGAACTCCTCCATCAACACTATCCCTCTCAAATTGTCATAAGTGAGATCTACTTTCATTGATCGAACCCATCGATCAAACATAATTTCTTTTTCTCTCTGAAACTCTATGTAGGTCTGTCCCGAACCTCTCCTATATCCTCGAAACTTTTGCCTGTAGGCTTCTGGGACTAACTGATAGGCAAGAAGGACTGCTTCCTTAACTGTGTCATAGTCATTTGCCTCCTCATCCGAGAGAGCAGACACTACTGAATGTGCCTTGCCTGTGAGCTTTTGTTGTACTATCATAGACCAATATTTCTTCTCCCACTCCAAATTCCTGGCTATTCTCCCAAAGGAGAAAAAGAAAGAGTCTACATCCTCTTCATCAAAGCGGGGGACTGTGTTTGCCATTTTTGCAATGTCGGGCGTCTCTGGCCTCGACATAGTAACATTAGGCCTATCCCCTGGGACGCTACTGGCCTGTGCCTGAGTCAACTCGATTTGACGTTGCATTAACCCTTGTTCGAGTCTCAGATTTTCTGCCTTCATTTTTTCTTTTTCTAACTCCAATCTAGCCAGTTCTAGTTGTGTGGAATCTACCCTCATCTCACTAGGTCTAGTAGTAGTAGTAGTACTTGGAGAAGTTCTTCTACCAGCACTCTCAATCTCATCTGTACTCTCACTCTGGTCTGTGTGTTCATATTCTACACCACCCAGTTCAAGCTTCTCCACCAGAACTGCAAAAATTTCTTTCTTTCGACTACACTCTCTGATATCAGCATCTACATGAGTTGCAACCTCAATCAACTGGGCTTTCACTAACCCTCTCAGTCTACCAAGAGTGACGTCTTTCACAAACTCTGCAGCATCGAACTTGGCTGCCATGATTTATTCACATCTAGCTATCCGACTAGATTTCAAGACTACGTCGCTAACGCAACTTCCTACAGTACACTCCGCTGCGTACCGAACTACGAGAATAGTCTAAGCAATTCAGACCTGACAAACACTCGTATATCTCGAGGCCAATTTCCTCGTAAAGCCATATCTAACGATGCTGATCAAAATAACCAGAAAGTGACACACTAATCTGATAAAATGACATAAAGGAAACGATGATACGTACCCTTCCTTTTCAGCAATCAAAGCTGCAACCCTGGTATTCAGCTAGCGAGAAGACCAGTACAAGTGCGCAAAACATACTCCTCGCATCGCTTCGCGAATCGCACTTCATTCACAACCACTGCATATCGCAGCCCCATTACACATACCGTGCAATGTCACGCAGTATACAATACCGCTACGAACGACACTGTTACGTTCGCTACCTGTGTACACATCTCACACGAGTGCAAACACTACACATTAACCTCCAAAGGGCATCAATCATTACAACGATGTACCAAACACCGAAATAACTACCCATAAGACGGCCTGTTTGTATGTTTCCCGGACATGTTCCCCCACATGTCATGCACCAACAGAACACCCGTCAGCACCGACGTAACATCTGTCATATACCGACAAAACATTCTTGGATCAGCACCGAATGAGTACAGCTGTTCACGCCATGTTTGCCAACTCCAACTCTCATGTCCCGAATGGACACTTTTATTACACCCCACCCTGGTTTCACCAAGGCACATCACGGTTCTCCGTCACAGTCACTATAGGTCACTTTACTTTGAAGGCGTCCCTATAGGCAATAACCTGAATACAACATCACCCTTTTCTTGTCTCACCTTAAACCTTAAAGAAAACAATTTGATATATTTCTTCATGTCAGAAGTTTATATTTTGCCTAAGTTACATGTATTGTTAGCTTTCTCCGCAGTACAGATATCACTGCTTAATACCTTCCAAGGTATTCCGATGATTCAGATTCTTTCGAAAAAAAATATATATATTTGAGTGATTGAAACGGTATGGCATCCACATACGATAAATCTGGAGAGTTAGTGTTCAAGCAGATATCTACTACCCGGAGTTTACAAAGAGTAACATAAACTCTTTCATGTAGGTAGGCACGTCGCATGTCCACAACCAAGGGAAGGGCACGGTTTGCTCTGAGAATGTTCTCAAACAGTATAGGCCTAGTGAATGGTCTGCACATGAATGCTTCCTATAGTAAATTTCTACAAATATTAGAGTCGGCGAGCAATGTACACCACAGTACCGCTGATGTTAATGTTTACTGTCGTCGTATGGTACATTTTGTGTTAGTGCTCACCGGTGCTGAAGTCCATAATTCACCTTCTTATATTTAAGACAACAGATTTCAGAGAGAGAATTCCAGATGGCGGGAGCAGGCCTGTTTTGATTAACAATGAACCTTGCACTCTGCCCAAATACAGTAAACTGTATCACAACGTCAGTATCATGCATGTACGAATCATGCATGTACGAACAAAACACTCAACGATTGGCTGATAGAATTGGCTGATAGAAGATAGAAGATTGGCTGATAGAAGACTACGTAAATTTATTCTCACTGATATAGCACCACTCGCAAATTTCAAATAGCTACCACGAGTTGTGTTCGTTCCTTTTCCTTCTTTTTTGTGTCATGTTATTCAAACATTATGTCATGTTATTCAAACAAAGCACTCAACAATTATACTAAGTGTATGAGGCCGATGCAGCGGCTCACACAGTCAATTATTCATTTTGGTTGAATTGATTTTAAATATAAACAGTGCGCTCATTATACGTTTATGGGATTGAATGGCAATGATTGAACTCTGAAGTTTACTGCCCAACAGATTTGGTATATATATTGATTGGAAGTAAGCGTCTTCCTGTACATTTTCTTTCTTTCTTCTACATCTGCTCTAATATTCGGCAAATGGAAAATTGTTTTTCTCGTAATCTTAGACTACCATATCCAGCACGAGATGGCTTGCACTATGCTACGACTGGAACTTAACCTCTGACTTCATAACACGTTTAAATTATGTGATTGAAAAGTAATGATCTAATTTACTGTTCAACAGATTTGGTCTGTTTACTGGTAGGAAGAATGTTTCTTAATTCCTCTATTTTTCCCATTATGTCCCAATACTCGGCTATTGGAGAAAAAACATGTAAAATGTGATATGCTTTTTATCGCAATCTGTGATTATAGTATATCCGACATGAAATAGTCTGTACTGTGTTATGACTGAAACTATTATAACCTTTTGTCTTTTTTCTTCACAATTCCATGAAAATGATAACAAAATTATAATTTACACGTAATGCGAAAAGAAGTAAATCGCAATAATGTCTGTACTTTGATTGCAAAGGGATTTTTCAAGGGTGAGGGAGGGAGGGTGGCTGCGGGTAACATCTGGAGAAAACGGTCTAAAGAAGACATGTATGTAAGTAATTTTTTATTGATTATGTATCTTTCTGTGTGCTTTAAGTACGCACACGACACAGCGATTGATATTCATTTCAACTTAGATTTTGTTATGTGCTCAGCAGTGTTTGCATTTTGCCTTGACATACATTCCATGTACGCAACATCAAAATCTGTCTTACCTGGATATATTAATTTGATTTTTCACAATTCTGCCAAGTGCATACTTATGAACGTACGTATAACCACTCGTATGTTTAGATTTGAACTGAGAACTGTATTACCATATCCACTATGTAAAGAACCAGTACTCGGTATACCTTTTTACATTGTTCTATGCACGCTCACTGTGCTTTCTCTCCTGGCGAAATTCACAAAAATTTACATAACAGTGTTAATGAACTTCCTATTGTGTATGCAAAAATGTGTTATGCCGGTGCTCTCGACCGCTATCAATTTGTCATCAGCTTTGAGCAATCTGTCATCCTTGTGTATCCAAAAATGCATTATTCCGGTGTTTTTGACCTCGCAAATCAATTCACTACCTGTTCTCAGCTATTTGTTATTGTACATGCAAAGACGTGTTACCACGGTACTTCCGACTCCTCTCAGTGATTTGTTATCAATGTTTATGCAAAAATGTGTCATCCCGGTGCTTCTGACTCCTCTACGTAATTTGCCTCCTACCCTCTGCAAACTGTTATCATTGTGTAGGCATAAATGTGTTGCTATGGTGTTTTTGTTCACCCCCAATTATTTGTTGTCTGTTTGCTCTGGCATTCGCTTCTCTGAACTCTTCAGTGCAATTCTGGCCTCATATAGCCTAGCAACAACCTCATTCCCTACTTACTATACTGGTGCAGTTACCTTTGCATTTTTGGCATGCATTGTTTTATGTATGGCCATTGGACATTCTTTTCCCATATATTATCAGGGTGAATGTTCTCCCACTTGTCTCCCTATAAAACCAAGCAGCAGATGTGTTTTTAAGAAGTTATTTCCTGTTTACAGCCTGTCTTCATATTCACCTGCCTTGTATCAGTCACAATGATGAATTCAAATACTACTGTAAACTCGAATGCCGCATCAGTTGCCACCCTTTATCCTCAGTCATTTGCTGATATGACACCAGTAATTTCAGTAGACAGCGAAGAGGGTGAGGATTCCGACATCGTCACTTTCTTAAATATGCAAACTCCTGAATTAAGACTGGATTTTGACTGTAGCGATACAGCAGTCCAAAATGTATTCACTCACTACCACACAGAGGATGAGCTTACTTCACTCACTCATACCGACGAAAATCAACTGTTTATTTCACATTTTAATATCAGAAGCTTAAATAAAAACTTTGATCAATTTCTTTCTTTTGTGAGTATATTAAAATCCAAATATAATATTATCGGGCTCAGTGAAACTTGGTTGAAGGAGACATCACCCTCTTCGCTGCTTACTATAGACGGTTTTAAACTCATAACAAATAATAGAACATGGAAGAAAGGTGGGGGAGTCGGATTTTATGTGTCACAGAATTTAGACTGTGTCTTCTTAGAAAAATACAGCGTGATGTCAGATACATTTGAGAGTGTATTTATCGAGGTCAAAACTTCAAACAAAGGTAATATTATAATTGGGGAGATTTATCGACCCCCAAGCTCAAACCCTGCTGAATTTTTAGAGTTATTCTGCGGCCTTATCTCGAACACTTACTTTGACAGTAAGACATGTTTTGTCATGGGTGATTTTAATCTCAATCTCCTTAATTACAGTGATAATCACTTATGCGCAGATTTTCTTAATCTTATGTTGTCGAAATCATTTATTCCCCTTATAAGGAAACCGACTCGAATAACTGATGATGTATCTACTCTTATTGACAACATTTTTGTAAATGATTCATTTTCTGACATTACATCTGGCATAATAGTTTCTGACGTTACTGATCATTTCCCAATTTACGCCCTTGTGTCCAGTTTATGACTGCTAATGCTTCTCACACCCATAACCCAGGTATTCGTGTAATGTCGGAATCCAACCTTAATAAACTTAGGGAGAAATTAAGTTCAGAGGATTGGTCCACCGTATACAGTCAAAGCGACATTGATTTAGCCTTTGAAAATTTTATGAATATTTTGATGGCTAATTATGATTCTTGTGTTCCTCTCCGAAGACCTCACCATTCTAATTATAAAAAAGTACCACGACAACCATGGGTTACAAAATCTCTTCTCAGGTCCATTAACCGCAAGAATAAATTTTTTCATAAGTATCGTAAAGATCCATCCCCTTTAAACAAATTAAGATATGTTCGTTATCGGAATATATTGACATCCATAATACGTATAGCCAAGCGAAATTATTTTTCCCGACAGTTTGTTAAATATAAATCTGATGTGAAGAGTACGTGGAAGGTGATTAATGAGGCGCTCAAACATAAAAACAATACTGATCCTCCTAAATATATTTCAGTGGACGGCCGCCAGATTAACGACCCGGTCAATATGGCGGAATCTTTCAATGATTATTTTGCAACTCTTGGTCCACATCTTGCCAGTAAAATCCCGAAATCATCAACTGAATTTTATAGATACTTAGGTAATAGGAATTCTCAATCAATATTTTTTTAACCTATTGCTGAAGAAGAAATTATAGATATTATTAAGAATTTGAACGATAAAAAAAGTTCAGGATATGATGGAATTACAAATTTTCTTTTAAAAAATGTTTTAAACGAAATCATTACTCCTCTCACATACATTTTCAATCAATCCTTATTTAATGGCAAAGTCCCCAATAAGATGAAGGTCGCAAAAGTTGTCCCTATCTTTAAGAAGGGACAGAAAGATTTGGTGAATAATTACCGACCAATTTCTTTGTTGACTTCAATCTCTAAAATTCTCGAAAGGGTGGTTTACACACGATTATTAAAATTTCTCACAAATCATAACATTCTGTCGGATTCTCAGTTTGGTTTTAGAAAACATTACAACACAACCCATGCTTTACTTACTTTTATAGACAAGGTAGCTCATGCTATAGATAGTTTTGAACATACAATTGGAGTTTTTCTTGATTTTTCTAAAGCTTTCGACACGATAGATCATGAAATCTTGTTTTATAAATTGTGTCACTATGGAATCCGCGGTACCCCCTTAGAATGGTTTAAGAGTTATTTAACAGAAAGAAAGCAATTTGTTAATATCAATAGCCATGATTCGCAATTAAAGCCTATTTCATGTGGAGTCCCGCAGGGCTCCCTCTTGGGCCCACTTTTATTTATAGTATACATAAACGATCTTCCAAAATCATCGCAAATTTTGTCATTCATTTGTTTCGCCGATGACACAAGCTTGTTTTTTTCACATCGAGACCCTAATGCATTAATATATATGATGAATACTGAGCTCAGGTCCGTGCAATCCTGGATTTATGCGAACAAATTATCTTTGAACATAGAGAAAAACTTATTATATGGTATTCAGTAATTCTATGAATGTTGTTCCATATGATATAAAAATAAATGATTTATGTTTAAAGCAGGTTAATAACACAACGTTTTTAGGGCTTTGGATTGACCAAGAATTATCCTGGAAAACTCATTTTAATTTTGTAAGTAGTATTTTGTCTAGAAATATTGGAATTATGAATAAGCTCAAACATTTCTTTCCTGTTCACATTTTCCAGAGTATATATTCTTGTTTAATATCTCCACACTTTAAGTATGGAATTTTGGCGTGGGGAAATGCAATTCACTCATTACTAGATTCCCTTCTCCGTATTCAAAAGCGTGCAATGAGAATCATAAACCACGCCGGATATTTTGCTCATACCAATTGTTTTTTCCATCAAAACAGAATTCTGAAAATTTCAGACCTATTTTATTACAATCTCGGAATTTTTATGTATAAACTAACAACTAATGAATTACCATCTGTTTTTATCCACATGTTCAAAAAGAATCGCTCTATCCACTGTTATCCCACCTTCCAGAGTGACGCCTATCACCTTCCCCGTACTCGCACTATTTTTGCAAAGAAAACAATTATATTTACTGGACCCAGATATTGGAATGATCTCCCTCTAGATATCACTTTTTCCTTATCTTTATTCACCTTCAAACGCAAATTAAAACAGTTATTACTTAGTGGATACACACTACCAAGCTTTTAGCAACCTTTTTATGCTCCCAGTCTTTTTTCCTTGTCCGCAGCACCAAGGTATTCAAGTTATTTCATGGTACCGATACATCTTTTAATAATATAGCATTTTTGTTATTCAAACACTGCGAGATTAGTATGCAGTCTGGTTTGTGAGATATCTATGTGGTTCATTAGTTTATTACTCATCGATTTTTTTGTACTGGTGTAATTTTAGTTGGTCAAGACAAACATATCCGTTCTCCGTGTATATTTATATGCCTATGAACTCGGAAACATACAGTTTTACAAGCTTTAAAGCTTTTATGTAGGCCCCATCATATTTTTTTATACCTACCAGTGACATTTTCACACGATATGACCATGTACATTTGTGTCAAGTACATTTTCTTTTTTCTTTTTCTCCTACAATCAAAAGATATGATTGTATATATTTTGTATTCTTGTTTTGTTGTCAATAATTTTGTAATTTCATCATTGAGAAAATGGAAATATGAAATGAATTTGAACTGAAACTGAACTGAAAAATGGCTTCTTTTTTAAATTTTCAGAGGTTAGGCTACCGATAGCCTGCTAAAAAATCGACAAGACATGACATTTCATTTGATTGTTTGTACCCGTGTAAA
>NW_027272907.1:0-147720 GCF_040938485.1 Diadema antillarum | reverse complement strand
ATTCTGCTGCCTTGCATAGGAAAATTCCTTCTTTTTTTTTTCTCTCCTTATCTTGAGGACCACAGATGGTGTGAAAACTCACCAGTGTGTCTTCTGGCATTCTCCTCGGCTGATGAGGGTGAATCCCGCGAACAGGACGTATATTTGGGATGAGGTGGAGCCGTATCTGTGTCTCGTGCAGCACTGGTGACAGGGCGGGGTTGGGTGCTGGCGCAGACGCTGGCGGCGAAGAACCGTGGCGCCGAGCCGTACCCGGACGACAGCGGGGAGACCTCGTCGTCCGGCGACGAACGGCTGTAGAAGGAGGAGGAGGAAGGGGTCGAGTGGGTCGGCGTGCACACTCCACGGCCTGACCCGATGGGGCTCAATCTTGGGATCTTGATTGGCGGCGAGGAGCCCATTCTAACGGGAGAGCCCGGCGAGGTAGAGATGACCGACGCCGGTTCGTCGGCGAAGGCGCTCGATTCCTCGTCGACGATGCCACAGTCAATGCCTTCCTCCTCCTCCTCTTCCGCCAGGGCATCCTCCATCTTCAAGCTGTCCTCGTCCTTCTGCATGCTGCCAGGCAGGACGACTCTGGCCTTGGACGCCCCAGGGCTGCTACATACGTCCACAATCAATTTCTTGAATGGCTGAGGGCCACCACACACAGATACCTCCACGCTGTTGATACCATGCAGTGGGGTGCTCACCACATGAATCTCAAGATCACTCATAATACAGCAACAGATCTCTGTCGGTTGAAAATGAAGAGAACAGAACAGATCGTCCTTAATTCAAGCACACTACAGAATAAGGCTGTTGAAAACAAAGAAAGAAAAATGTACTGTAGTAGTACCTCTACTGTACTTCCGACTCCACATACACGGTGTTATCATTTACAAAGAGTAATAGTACATGTACACATTCTGTCAAAGTCCCAGCTGTTCACTCATCAGATGGTGTGTTTACATCTCTCTCCTTCACTGACATTGACTGAAGCATGCCCAGAATGAACTTCAGTGAGGTCACACCACATACACGCACACAGGAAACATCAGATGAGCCCTTGATAACCGCCAGCGAGGGAGGGAGCCACTTCCGCATGCTGGCAGTTTACTACTCTTATTCTCAACCCAGGATATAATAGGGAGACACCCTCTGAAATTCTTGCCTAATTGATCCTGCATCAGTATTTCATCTTGATTACCAACTACCACAACAAGATGAAACTTGGACTTTTAAACATATTGACAAGCAGCTGACGCACAGATGATGACGTCCCGCAAGACCAGATGCTGTTACCTGGAAATAATCTTCAACAGGATCATGCGAGTGTGTGTGCGTGTGCATTATGTGGGAGTGTGTATACAGGCGAGAACATTAAGAAGTCTCACTCCTGCATACAATCAAAATCAATCATCCCCCCTCTCCAACCATTCCTGTGACGCAAATTGCTCAGGACACAGACGTTATGTATTCCTTGGAATAAAACCTCTCTGGCTAACCCTTTCAGTGCAGGGGTATGTGTACAGTGTGTGATACATTGCTATGGGATTCTCCGTGCCAAAGCACGCAAGGGTTAAGGCAGGTCGTCCACACCACTCACAAACTGCCTGCTGCTGTTGTCGTCCTCGCCGGGTGTGTGCGCACAATTCAAGTCTGGACTTGCCCTTTTTGGGCTCCAAGCCATCTTTGTTTAGCATCACTCTTGGAAGTCTGAGAGGGTTACCGCAACATTAAAGGGCTTCCCTGGTCCCACTGGAGGAAACAGTTTGCCAGCTCTTCTTGCATGACTGGACGGTCAAGCGTATTGATAAACCTATTGATTGATTACAATGTGCTTTGTCAGTGGGCTAGAGAGGATGTTTTTTGCTTTCTGAATGGTTGCAACAGAACAAAGATACAATGCTTACTTTCAAAGAAAAGTGTACAGATTGTTGTTGTGAGACGGGATAAAAGCTGTTACTTGTGTAACAGCTTGTAAACACATGCACACTTGTAAATTTATGGTCGTAACAAGTTGACCTGTCTTTTTGCACTTTTCAACCCGGATCTTTGCCCAAAGTCAGGTTGCAATGCAAAGCTGTTCATTCTCTACGAGCACACTTGCATCAAACCTTTAAAACACAATATTACATTAAGTGCTCCCAGCATCTGCTTGGAAATGATGACAGTAAGTACAAGAGCAACTCATAAATCTCAATGCCAAAATATTCTTATCCCCCCCCCTTTAATGGCCAGCTAGGTCATCAATGTTTTTAATTCCATCCCCATCCACCCCCCCCCCCCCTCAACACACACACACACACTCACACACAATTGGTTTCTATATTGTACACCATTTCCCTGCTGGGTACTAACATTATGCTGAACCCAACCTGGTTGGCATTGTGCCCAATTTTCCATGTCAGAAAATTTTGTTGTTGATCTCTATCTCTCTTTGTTTTCTAGCTCCTTGGTTGGTTGATGCAGGCTGTACAAAAGAGTTTGAAATGGTTAGTGTTTCACCTCTTCACTGTTTGTGGGTGATACTTATTGCCCCACACCAACATTACCCGGCATCGTATTTCCCCTTGCCTCATGCGAACTCAAATAGCCTACGACTTGCGCAGTTACGATCCACGCAGGCACGACGACCCACCTCTTGTGACAGAGACGGTTGTCAACCCTGTGAATATGCATTAGTCATTCAGTGATATCATGTTTTGTTTACTGTTCGGCATACGTGTACATTCAGAATTGGTCGCACTTCACCACCTAGCATGTTTGCAGTATTACAAATGAGTTATGACAAATTAAGGAGGCACTTTACAAAAGACATCTCACTATGATGACCATAGGCAAATCATATTGTCCCGACTCATCATGGAACTATTGCTCTTTTAATTGCTGTGAGATCATCCTCCTCTGAATTCAATAGGTGTCTAAACAGATGTCTAAAGTAGCAAAATTTCACACACAAAATAAAGATGAAACACCAAGAAGGGGACTCCTGAGGAGAGCTTTGTGATCAAAACAGTTCTACCACACACTAAACTACTACATGTCATGTTAGATGACTGGCTAGCATCCTCGTAATAATGTAGACCTGTCCTTTAACATTTGAGCTATATTTTGCTCATATTCATCAGTCTTGTTGCACATTTTCCATGACTGCTACATAGAAACATTCTCAATCACTATACATCACTTTCCATCATTCTGTTCAACACTTGCGCATTCCCTTTAATCATATTATATAGGCCTATTCATTTTCCATCCTGCTCCACATTTTCATCCCAAGATCAGAGGGCTGCATCAAAATTTATTTGCCGTGTTACACTGCCTTTAACGGCACAATGACTTTAATTCACGCAAGTTCTATTTGCACATCAATTCCTGGTCAATGTTATTCTCGACCAGCCAGAGAAAGAGGTGTTCAATCTCTGCTGTACAAAGGCAATCTGCACAAACCGCATCCTTTGTTCTGAAGTCAAGTGAAGGGACCATAGTCAGTTTACTCGGTTCGTGCCACTGCTGCTTTTTACAGAACAGTCTATTTACCCCAAATCTTTTGACGTGCAAACAGACGCTGGGTTACAGGTGACCTCATACTCAACTGTTTGTAAAAACCAAAGGTGCCCAGAAAAAAAAAAAAAAATCACACACAAAGACAGATAGAGAGACTGGACAGACAGACAAACCCACACAAATCAGGGACAATGCAATAAGTTTGTCTTTGTTATTGTTGATTATTAGCCCCTCTGGATTTGGCAGCATTGATGAAAAATAAAAATCAAACTACCATGAAAACAGACTTCACCCTTTCTGAGGAGAAGATATATGTGGAAGAATGGATGAACAGACAGCAGGTTCCTTGACAAGTGTAAATCACCATCAAAATGTGAAAATGGAAGAGGCATGTTTTTGATGGGCAGGGAAAAGAGGGTCATTCCCCGGCTAGGTCACGCACACAGCCAATTTTGCTCACACTTCTCCTGTCTACCACTTTCCACCATTTTTCTTTCTTTCTTTCTTCTTCTTCAACTCTTTTTTTTTTTTTTTTTTGAGCAGACAACAACACCCTGTGAGCAGCAGGGGGTGTCAGCGGGTCTCCACTTGGACAGCTAACTTGACAGCCCACTGGGGGTAGGGGTGGAGGGAGCGGGGAAGATGGGGGGATGGAGGGGAGTGGTTTCCTCTCTGCGAGGATGAGAGAGAGAGAAGAGGAGTTTAGGTTTGGAGAAGTCAAAAGGGGGTAACTTTTCCCAGGTAAGCTGGTGAAACAAAAATGACTAAAAGAACAACTGTCAGGGTCCCCCTGGGGATATGTAGTAGACAGTCAGGTACAGATCAGGGAGAGCATGATCTGTTTTCACCTGGTGAGCTGTAGGTTTGGAAAACAAGGACGCTACTCCTCAACACACTACTACAGACCAGTACCATCAAGGGAATGTAAAGCAGGTGGGGGTTGTTTCTTTGTAATCTTGTCAAACACTATTCTTTTTTAAGGGTAAAAAAAAATAAAGCCTCATACAGACTCATTAGAATATGCACTACACAATTCACTTTAATCATTCCTATCCCTACACACACAACCAGAACGATATTCTGCTTGGATGCAAAGTGCACATGCCACAAATTCATATTTGCATGGACCATTAATTGGTGTCCATTTTTCTACAAATTGCATTCAATTCAACATTGCCCTGCATGACCTTTGCTCATGTAATATGCACTGTAATGATCTGAAAGGTGTGTACACACATTCTCCAGGTGTAGGCAGTTTGTGCAAATGGTAAAGGTACCCCTCCCCCCCCCCCCCCCCCCCCCCCCCCCCCCCCCCACGCTCCTCCATGAGTGAAGTATGTTTCTTTCACATGGAAACCTCATCACTGCTTTTCCAACCGGAGGAGCTCGGTTCACATTACATGTGGTTGTTTTTCAGATTGCAAGGTACTCCATGGGATGGAAAATGGGAATGAGGAGAATAGCTGAGACAAATACTCTTTTCTCCATTTTTTCTTTTCCTGGTTTGGGGGGGGGGGGGGGGTAGGGGGCAAGCCCTGCCTCAGTCCCTGCCTCCATTATACCACTTTTAGCTTTTCTTAACATTTTGCGGTTAGATGTTTGGAAGACTGGATCTCAGTGGATAGAAGAAAACAAGGAGACCCAGACATCACGGCTGTTCCTGCTCTAGTTTCTTTATAATTTCTTTCTGTCATCATCCCGTTTCAACCCATCCCCCTCCCTCCCCCCCCCCCCCCCCCCCCCCAAAAAAAAAGTGTGAGTGAAAAGAAATCTTCACCAATAACTACTGAGGAAGTAAATCTTGGGAGGACCCTGGCCACCTCTGCCTATTTGACGAAAAACAAGTCCGGCTTCTCTCCTTTCTCCCTCTCCAAAACATGTTTGCAAGAAGGATTTAGCATCAGAAGGTCACAAGTACCAGACTGCAGCATTTATTGTAAATGAAATCTTGGTATGATACCCAGGGAACATAAAATGCAAGTTAACGGATACATTTCAATCAAGATGTAGTTCACTGTATGGAATGGAACTCTTGTCAGCCATTGGAATCATATTTTTTGTTGTTGTATATAGTTGAAACTGTGAAAATCTGATATATCATGGTAAAATTACCTCCTTGCAGTGTGTAGGAATTTGACCTTACCAGGTGACCTATTATGCAGTGAGCTCAATGAAATGGCTAAACACAACAAAACTTGAAAGTGAAGATTTTTTTTTGCCACTTCAGTGGATATGTTTGATCACACATGTATCTCATTACCACCCTCGCTAATGAGCTACTGAAAAGTGCTGGGAAAACAACTGACAGCATGCGAGATGTGATCTGAAACACAAGGAAATGTGAATTCTTTATTTTTTAGATAAATTCAAACAGTACGACTTAAAGATAATAAAAAGTTTTGGTACCTCAAAAGCTTCCCTGAATTTCCTTGTCTTGGTTTGTGTTTCAGGTTAAAGCACGTTGTCTGTGAGAATTACTCGCCCCAAAGTGCTCTCATGTCTTAGTAATCATGCAATAATGGTTTCGTACCAGAGCCGACGCTGTACAGCGTCGATAAATATTGTACGAAACCACTGACTGCGACCAGCAGCGTGCAGCCCATTGTACGCATAGCTAACTGCGACCAGCAGCCCCATACGCATAGCGTAATGGGGCTTCGCATTGTAGCATTCAGGATCATGACAGAATTAGTATCGCGGGTAAATGTCAACTTAAAATCCAAAAATTTCTTCGATTTGAAGATTTACCTATTAAGTTGAAGTATTGAAAACAGGCTTCGAACAACGTTTGGTTCTGCCAATAGTCCCTTTCTGTTCGAATTGATGACTGAATGTGACTCGGTCGAGAGGACCTTGGGAGAGCTACATACACTGGATACCATGGCCAGTGCATGCGCACACAAACATCTTATCCGTTCATGGATTTGAAATTTGTGTGCATGTGATGTGTTCGCATGCACTGGCTGTAGTATTCAGTGTACTGTATGTAGCTCTCCTAAGGTCCTGTCGACCGAGTCACATTCAGTCATCAATTCGAACAGAAAGGGACTATAGGCAGAACCAAACGTTGCCCGAAGCCTGTTTTCAATACTTCAAGTTAATTGGTAAGTCTTCAAATTGAAGAATTTATGGGATTTTAAGTTGACATTTACCCTGCGATACTAAATCTGTCATGATCCTGAATGCTACAATGCGAAGCCCGATTACGCTATGCGTATGGGACTGCTGGTCGCTATGCGTATGGGGCTGCTGATCGCAGTTAATTGCATGATTACTAAGACATGAGAGCACTTTGGGGCGAGTAAGTCTCACAGTGTTAGTTATATGAAAGGTACTTTAACCTGAAACACAAACCAAGACAAGGAAATTCAAGGACACTTTTAAAGTACCAAAAGTTTTTATTATCTTTAAAAAGAAAACCTTTTTTAACCTCTAAAATAATAAATGTGTTTAGAAAATGGGGATCGTAAGTGCAGTGAACGGGTTTGGATGGACCTGGTAAAGAAATTGAGCGAGAGGGAAAACCAGAGGAAAAAAAGAAAAGAAAACAAAAACAGGCATGTATGAGAGAATGGAGTCGGTGGGAAATGGGAAACTGAAACTAAGAGCAAAAAGAAAACAAGGGCAACTTGGGAAGGAGATAGCAACAAGTCGTGGCAAGACTGGAGCTGGATGATGCGAGAATAATAGTCATCTTCAGATGAAATCGGTCGAGGAAAAATAGGTCTCACGTAGAACAAGTCACGTAAATAGGGATATGGACATTGCACCCTATAATGGTGTAAAATCTGTGACTCATTAAAGTTCGCTGTATGGCGTTTCACAATATTATCACCCTTTGTACGTCAGTTAATGTTTCTTAGATTCACAGGCAACAATTGTGTGGCATATTGAACTGACCCTCATGAGCCAGTTGGTGATTATGCATTATCGACGTTTTGTTTTTTGTGTTTTTTTCTTCCCAGATGTTTTACACCTTCACGTACATGATTATCCTATTTTTCTCTTCACTGCTTTATTTGTTGCTGGTTTGGTTTCTTTCTAACAAACATGTAGCACAACAACTTCTTCCACAAACCGAATTACCCAGTGCCCTCTGCTTCCTTCCCCCCCCCCCCCAACCTGATAACTTGTTGCTATGATGAATTCAGGAACACTGGACTGCTGCTGCCTGGTTCAGGGTAAACCCTGACCTGACTGATGGAATGATTTACGAGGCAAATCCCTTTTTCAGAAGAGACAGGTCCATGCATTTTAAAACTTCTGAGGAGACAATGCCTTCCCAAAGGGCTCGCTGAACTGGATGTGACTGCCCCTCCTCCTATCCCCATATTAACCTCTAAATCCGTATCGTAAAACAAGAAATATTCCATGGCATGAAACATTTGCAAATTGCAATTGGCATTCAATGCATTGTGTAAAAAAATGAAACGAAATTTTGCTAATCTTCGCTCCGTGCAAAATTCTTGAAAGTTTCATGCACGGGAAAATTCCTAGTTTTACAGTACTCCTCTGCAATCAAATATGATGTAATGAAGTATCACCGTCGCACATTGTACGCTGTATTGAAATGCAACATCCTACATGTATATATCATAAAATAACAATCAATCATGTGCACAGTAACGCAGCCACAAATTTATCAAGCTAAATACAGCGATCTGGTGACGTTCAGACTTTCTGACTCTATTCAACGGATGCTAATAACCCTAGTCACACCACTTTCACTTCAGCATGACCGCAACTTCAAGTTCGCAACTAGTGGTAACCTAATCCTGCGATGACACGAATGCATGATAGTTTTCTTGTCATAAACAATGCTATTTGAGACGATGGGGGGCTTATGGAAAATGATGAATGACTTAAACAGCATCTCCACTTGAGATTGAGTTGAGATGGGAAAGGATTAAATTCTTTTTAAGAATGTTAATTAATCGGGATTGTCTACACCATAGTGCATGCATCAGTCTCCTTCTTTGTCTCGTTTTGTTTCACTATGTGAACATCAAAACACAGAGTGGCAAGACCCTACAAGAAAAACAAAACAAAACGTGTGTAGGGCCTACTAACCCTTAGACAACTTCCAGGAGTGAAAGCGCCCCCCGCCCCTTCAGCAATTATCAGTATTAAATCTCTGCAGACAGAAAGTCTGCTGTGTAGTCCACACCCACCTTTCTCTCTCTCACTTTTTCCCTAAGAAAGAGACAGACGGACAGACAGACTGACAGAAGGCACCCTTTCCATCATCACGTGCACATATACATTTTACACTGTCTTCCTTTAAATTCTTTCTCTCTCAAAGCCCAAACACTCAGCCTTCCTTTTTCAGTTCTCTTATGCATGCACATGCACATGCACACACACACACACACACACACACACACACATACACACACATACACATACACATACATACACACACATTGTAAAATATACACTTTTCAGACAAACATACACCCCTTTCTCTCTCTCCCCCTCTCTGTTTTGAATAGCAGAAATCTGTCCAATTGAGTTACTTGTAATTGGATCACACTGATATGACCCCCAGTGGTTGGGGACAATGGCAGGAGTACCAAAACCAAAACACTGCCCCACCCCCCTTACCCTGGAGTCAGTCACCATCCCCTTGCCTCACAAAGTTCAGGTTAAGGTGAATCCCAGCACTGGAGGGACATTTCTGGATTGTCTGTGGATGCTTGCTCATCAATAGTTGCTTTTTCCTCATCAACAGAATGTACAATGCCATTTGCTTGATTGTTTTTCTGTTTTCTTTACACTGTATGTCTGATCTTTGTGCACTGGTACAGTTCTTAGGTTCACATGTGAGCAGCTGTCTCAGGTCTTTCGGTTTTCGTATTTTTACCATCAAATGAAATATCTGTCTTTGCAGAGGAATTGGTCAGAGTGAAGGCTGTAAAGATCATGGAATACGCAACACATTTCTTCAAATGAGTAATATTTTGCCATCCACTGAGACTGAGATTTTCATGCAAGCTGCGCACACTGTGTACAATGAGCAACGGACATCATGTGGTAAATTCAATCATGTTCCTGCTTATCAAATATTCAACAATGTATAGATTAGAACTGTGATCATATTTTTGCCGCATGGACAACTGATTGGCCCCCTCCTCAAAGTAACAACACGAGAAAGCATAATTAAAATTCTTCTAAGATGATATTTGGGTCATATCTTAATAATACACTCACTCTTTAGACTAAAGCAACAACAAAAAACATCAACCACCCACAAACATAACACACATACACTCACATACGAAGAAAAATATGCACCATACCCTCAAGATAAACACGAACAAAGGTATTCATAGCACATGCTGACTGGTTTAAGTGCACTTGGCTCAAGATAAATCATGTCAATAGGTTTCTGAAGTGTCACATGCCTGAGTGATTAAACAGCACCAGCGCGAGGAAAGAGAGAGAGAAGGAACAAGAGAGGGAGACACAGCAAGAGGGGAGAAAGAGAGGGAGAGAGTGTGCACGAGCCAATGTTAAGGTACCTGATCACGCTGTCGCTTAACGTTCGCTGCTCGCGTGTTCTCAACGAGCCGAGCACACTTTGGGGACATAGTGTCAGGAGCTGCCCACACTTCAGTGCTGTAAATAGCAGCAGCAAAGCAACAGAAAACGTGATCATCGTTCATAAACTGGGTTGGGGTCGAGGACGTCCTTTAATAGATACTCGGCAATATTGACTTCCTTGTACATTATATATATTCATACCGACAGGTTAATTTCTGACCTGCAGTGTCAATGCTCGCTGTTTAGCCCTCTTCTTCTTGCTTTTTTTCTACGCCTCACTGATCTTTCCTAATGCCCTTGGTTTGCCTGCCTGCCTGCCAGCTGTAAGCTACCTAATCCCATGCTTAATTCACTTGTTGTGCGGCCAAATTTAATCACGCCTGCTCGTCCAGGTCTGTCTCGGGTGCGCAGTCGAACGCCGTGTTTTCATTTCAGGATATTGCCCTTCTGTACACCAGCACTAACGAGCACATGCCAGTTCACAGGCACTCTCTCTCTTTCTGTCTCTCCTGTGTTTTTGTTTCGATCATGGTTTTCAAAGCTATTTTGCAAAGAAATTCTGTGGGTGGAAGTTCTACAACTGGGCATGTTCAGACATGTCGCAACAATCATGAGACGCAATCTGCAAGGTTTCGCACACCGAGTTGCAGATTATGAGTTGAAGCGTGCAGTAAGACAGAAAACATTTAAGTGTAGGTTTATTCAACAACAACAACAAGGTGACCATCCCGTTGTCCAGGGTTGTTAAGTGGTGGGCATCACGTAGCACATTCCATACAAAAGACATTTCTGATATTTCTTTTCCTCCTGCATACACATGATATGATTACACAGGAAGGTTTGTTATGCATAATCACAAGGTTTGTCACTGAGCGGAAAAGCAAATTCTTTAATTATTCTCTGGAGAGAAAATGCTGAAACCAGCATGAAACCAGCTCACTTGTATAACTCATCTCAAACAGTGTGACATAGGAAATCTCAAAATGTACGGCGACGTAAAGACAGAAAACAAGTCATAGCCTATATCATTGAAACAAAAACTACATAAGACAGCCTCCAGCATCCTTGATATCAAGGCTAAGGGAAAACAACGGCAACAGCAACAAAATCTTCCCACGTAAACATAAGAAATCAATAGAGCTTTACAAAGGTTTTGCTTAGACACCATACAGTTTCATGCTATGCAACAGCCACCCAATCAAAATCACTGCTGCGGAAAGTGAAAACTCTCCCCGTGGCTGCGAGCAGCTGCCAAGCGTTAACTACACCACTCTTGAGTCCAAATAACAGTATCCAAACACCGACCACAGTAGATATACCTCACACTCTGCACTAACATCCGCCAGCGACATCGCGGATCAGTTGATGCAGCGAAGAGACACTGCGCACTCGCCCTACTACAGCCACCGCATCCAATGGCCCGAATGACTCGCCCCACAATGGAATGGCCTGCGCCCAGCCACGATAACGCGCCTCCAAGTCACGTTACACCCGTCCACGAACAACACCATGACGAAAGCCAAGGCAGAACATGAGCCCGCGCCATCTAGAGCTACTGCAGTAGAATGCACGGGACAAACAGAAACTGAAGCGCGCCAGCTATTTCCTGTCATGGTGTCATGTCCATGTGCTCGTCGTACATGGCAGAGATGTAGCAGCCACATGTTCTTAGATTCCACTCAGGGGACTGGACTTCACTCAAATTTCTTGCAATGATCGCCGTGTCTACTTCTCCTACCTAAATGGCAGTGGATCACATTCCCCGACAATTCACATAATAGGGCCTACAGTCAATTGTATATGACGCACAGTTCATGGAAAAATCCCCATTTGAAGGATCAACAATGACATTTGCAAAACGTGCGTATGATGTTACAAGCGTCAGATTTCTGTGATGGCCCATCTATCAGTCCCCTCCCCCAACACACACAGTTTACAGTACAAAAAAAAGGCTAGCTCCATACAAATTCATGTGTGGTATCATCGTATCATCATGAGGAGTACAATGGAAAGACTCAGTAGAAAAATACAAGCTTGCACTACCTGGAAAAAAACACTGAGGAAATATCAAATTTGAGAAAATACAATGCCTCAGACACCCTTTTCAGCTGAGGTATCAAAACTTGCCCCCCCCCCCAAAAAAAATGGACAAAACAAAACAAAACAAACAAAACTCCAGAATGCTTAGAACACAAAGCAATACGCAGAATTCTAATGACCAAATAATTCTGAGAATGGATTGCTTCCACTATGAGCTAGTAATACTGGGTAAAACATGGCACAGAAATATGCAAAGGGAGGGTCCTGCCTACTGGGAGGATGAACAACCTCTCGTTGACTGACCCTTGCCAACTCCCATCTCTATGGTACCGTGCACCTCTCACGATACACTAACCCAGCCCCTTACCCAGGCTGTCAACTGATGTGTGAGGCCAATACAATTTCGTGGAAAAGGAACAGAACCCTGCCAAAAACACTGCTGCACCGGGACAACAATAGCGCCGACAGCCATGCACACAAGGCTCTCTTTACTGGGAGCGTGCAACAACAGTTCTACCAAGGACAAATAATCACCGTCATCAACACTAACATGTTCAAGCAAGGGGGAGAAGAGAGGGTTGGAGAGGGACAGAGCAACAATCGATCAGGGCTAGGGAAGTCAGGGGGATTGGCCTCGCTAGCACAATAGGATGGGGCTGGCTAATTGGCACATGTCCCAAGTTTTGACCTCTAGGCTTTTGTTGTTGGTTTTTTTTTTTTTTTTGGGGGGGGGGGTAGGGATAGGGAGGGGGCATGTGCTCATCCCCCCCCCCCCCCCTTGTCAAGATTGTCCTTTTGTCCTTTGTTGTCATAAACAAATAAATCTGAACCCGCTTAACTACCACTTGTAATGACTTGCCTGGTGCCAAAGATCAATGGTGGGGGAGGGGGAGGGGGGCAGCTTGAGCATCTCACACGATTGTCCTATCTGCCTCTCTATGTCAACAGACACAATTCATGCATGTATATCTATATCACATCTTAACTGACCCTTCATCACATCTTCATTGCATCTTTAATCTTCATTTTCATGACTAGGATGCGCTTCAAAATATCACTGACTATTATAGACTGCTCTTTGAGCTGGATAGAAAATTGGAACTATTTATCTCTCATAAGTAATTTTTTTTTCTAGTGCAATGATGCCTTTCACTTCTATCTACGTAGAAATGAATGCTTATTGTGGAATCATTCATACTAAGTCCAGAAGTTTCTGCACAAAATACAATTTTAGACTCAATTAAGCAAAGGCTAAAATGTTATTACTACAAGTCTTCTCAGAATAAAATAAAATCAATCACAAGTGGGAGACTTGTTAGATTGGAGAAAAAAAGTATATATTTTTGAATCCTCACCACAAAAAAAAAAAAAACAAACACAAAGAGAGTGTAATAAAGTCTCAAAGTGAGCTTAAAGTTCAAAAGCAGGAAACAAAATTTGCTTTCTTGGCTTACCAAATGAAGTTTGCTGGTATTTGCACAAGAATATCGGCTTCTCCCGATCTTTGCTTTTCCAAAGTTTCTGCTGATCCGTGGATAATAAAAACAAAATCTTTATCTCCCAGAACATTCCAAAGGAATCCCCGGCGAATAGTCCGTACCAAAGTCAAGACACAGTGGCTGGCTTGAAATACATCCAATGACATGTGAATAACTTCCTCCACTTCTGCCCAGGACAGTTCGTCTTCAAATCCTTCCCCCGCAGCAGAAATCTCGAAAAAAACACCACCAAGTGGGCAGGCATACAAAAGCATTCACACTCGTCTCACAGAATGACTATTCAGTCCTGAGCAGCGGTTGTAATCTCTCCCGGCTGGTGAATGAATGAAAACACACTACCGATCAGCTGAGCTAGGGGTCAATAGATGTATCCACAGTTGTGCGAAGGCAGATTGCTAAATGCTCTTGCACCCTTAATGACAAACTACTACACTACTACTATGATTCACTCTGCGAATGTTTTTTCCCGCTCTTTCTCCAGCCTATCCTTGGTTACTACAATGGGTGTGCAGTCAAAACACAGTCATCAAGGGCACTGTTTGGGTATACGGACTGATCCATTATGGAGCAGGGAGGCAAGGGCTGCTTGTTTTTATCGGCCCCTCTAAAGGCAGCGAGAATGCTAGCTGCCTAAAGCACAATGGGCGCACACACCACCTCGCGGTCTTACCCGCTCTGGCTTATTTACAGAGGATGGAGCAGGCCAAGGGAACAGCCAACCAGTGTGCAGTGAGAATAGGTATGATGTAATCTAGGCTCCGCCCTCTATCATGAATAATTCATGAGAACAACAGTCGGGGATGGGTTCAGCCAATCATGCTCTCCTCATGTAGTCATGTACACGACCAATGGCACATAAGACATACAGTGGCTGGAGATAGCCCCCCCCCCCCCCCCAACTCTGACTGGACAAACCTCAACCTAATAATTAATTCAAGCAAACAGCCTCCCAAAGATAGTCACAGCTCATCACTACAGGCCATCATCATAGCATGAAATCTGTTATTGACATGTTAAAACGTTGGCTTTTCACACTGTTTATTTCAGTCAATCAGCAGATCAATCAAATATTGATAAAAATCTACAAAAATTTGATGGAAGCATAGCAATACATACTGTCGAATTGTTAAACTTGCAGGATTATTCATGATGGGTCCTTAAAAAAAAATAATTCCGACGTTTTGAGAGAGCATCTAAACCCAACCTCAGTCTAAAAACAAACAAACAAACAGAAAAAGCAAGTTATGCTTTTACTTTGGAGGTTCCTCGACTGTAGTTCCACTACAACTTATCCTAATCAACTACACCTCACCTTCAATCACCACTACTTCAATGTGAAAATGACTTGAGAGAGTTGGCCAAAACAGCCATTACACTCCTGCAGGGGCTATTTAACCCCCACCGATTGTTCCCTTCCCCATAATCCCTCGCCTTGCCCCAGTCTCAAAACCACAACCCTTTCTGGCTCAGGGTGACACTTCTACACCCCCCAAAAAACAAGTTTGTTCCTTCTTTCTTTCTCTGTATTTTTTTTTTTTTTTTGTAAGTTGTATTGTTTTTCTTGGCTTCTTTTTAACATGTTGCAATATCAGAGTTCAGACAGAGTTCAGCTGTCTGCTCATGACTCCCCTAGCTTTGTCTGGAATCATTCATTCCGCATAGACCAAACAAGGCCTCAAAACGTGTACACAAAAACCTGGGAGCTGTAGAAAGCAGACAAAAAGAAAATTGAAGAGAAGGAAAAAGGAGAAAATCCCTAAATCAGCAACACTTCTCCTGCAGATTCATCCGAGGATCTGAGGATGAAACAAAAATGGGGGAAAATTTTTCCCAGCTTACTTAACCCATTGAGGATGGACTGATTTCGCTACAACACGCATTTACCATAGACACCTCCCGAGTATACTCATCCTCAATGGGTTAATATTTGTTTAACTAAGTACATCTTTGTCTTGAGACTGTATTCAGAGAACATAGTAATCTTTATAGCAGCCTGTATCAAGAATAAATTGCAGTGATCTTTAGGCTACTGTGCACACCCCACAAATTTAGCATTACTGTAATGTACACGTTTTCACATAATTTCTCATGCTCAGTTGGGCAAAATGAAATTCACATTGTGTCAATTCCATAGGATGAAAGAGATGAAATATATATAATTACATTTTACCAGCAAAAAAAATAAAAAAATAACTTCGAAACCGTCTAACGGTTGATCACAGTGGCTAGTATTTTCGTCAAATTGTCTATGTGCTTGTAAATATCTGTAAATAAATTGTATTATAATGTAAATAGCACCAGTCTGCAAGAATCTTCAGTCTATTGAAGGAGGCAGACTTAATCAGAAGAAGAAGAAGAACTTGCGCACATTTATTTTCACGCTAGTTACATGTCACGTAAAATGTGCAAAAATTTCCACATCACAAAATTTTCCACTTTTGAAGTACCCCATTTCAAGACTCACTTGTCATCCATTACAAAGAAATACAAACATTTAAACACAAGTTTCACAACAAATCAAATCCAGAAAATACTACATGAAACAGAGAATTGCCAAATGCATGAATAATAACTACACGCCCCTCGTTCCATTACACTTAAACTGAGAAGCTACAAATGAAATGATGGATAGTCAGCACAAACTTTGGAAATACAACTGTATCTGTCGTACACAATTTGATTGCCCCGACTTACTTAAAAATGTCACAAAACTTGGGAATTGTAATCCCCCTCCCATATAACAGAAGAACAACTAAAATTACTCATAAATCACGAAATCCCAGACAACTGTCTGCAAGCGAGCCATGCAAATCACTCCTCGAAAGTGTTAGGTCACGGCCTTCACAAAAATACAGTATACAAAAACAAAACAAACCTCTACAGACTATTGTAACAGAATGATCCTCCGCAGTCAACAACGAAGGACAGCTCATTGGGCAGACATCTTAATGCATTTACCTTACAAAGCCATTCTGACATCTACGTGACAAAAACAACTCGATCATCTACCTGGGTCTTGAGAACATACCCCTGGTATATAATACATTCAAAAGGAAATCCCAATGTTATATTATGTTGCTCTGCATAAAAACAGAATATTCAAAGAAGATCTGTGAAAATTGGGGGGGGGGGGATAGGACACATTAAAAAGTAATATTCAAACATTTCACACTGTAAGCATTTAGAGTGTAGAGCAAATAATTTTTTTATTAAACTCTGTGTGGCATACAGTACAATGTAGGTGATGAGCAGCTTCCTATTCCGTCTATACATGAAAATTCACCAAATTCTCATTTTATCTCCTGGGAAAAATTTTCTTCACACCCCTTCTTAGCTATATAACAAGAGTAATATGGGTTTTTTTTTTTTTGTGTGTGTGTGTGTGTTTGTCCTCCTCTGCTGATAGGTTTGGTCTGTGCCAAAATACTCGGAAGGAATGAAAACTATTCAAATATTGAATACAAAAACAAATGGAGGGCGCTGCTCAACATCTACCAGTAGCTGACATATATTCGATACAAATTTGTCTTACTCCCTAAAAGTCTGCAGTTCATTTTTTTTTTGTTTTTAAATATATGATGGAATTTCTTCCCATTTTTTCACTAGTTTACTTCTCTGATCCTTCCGCTTTTATGCAAAACAACAAAATATCAGGATGAAAATTTTCCTTAACATAAGGTATCTACTCCCATTTAAGGCTGCACACTGGAGGCAGACACTTCAAGAAGGACTAATAATACATAGAATTATAAATGCCAGTTTTATGTGCCACTGATAGTTCCTGTGAAATGCACTCAACTGAGATGGTGCTTTTTGTTTCTTTTTCTGAAGATCTACACGAAAATCATCCAGAGTTAATCCAGCACACTAGAATTGATTGAAATTATGCACACATACAATGTAAAAGATGTAACAGAGACTGAACTAGCTCTCTCCAAATGCATTCGCTCAGGGAAGGTGGAAACTGAAAGTGAAAGGAAACCTGCTTCGATGAGAGATCATCATAAAATCAACAATCTCCTGGTACGCTCCATGGCTACAAATTTTAGCAATGGAGGACTCGAGGATAATTCGGTACAACAGAGTTTCACGTACTGGTCTTGACACAAAAGAAGCCTGTGCTCACTTTCTATGTACTTGAATCAACTACTGTAAACTTTAAATATTTTGTGGTGCGTAATATTGCGCACTACTTGAGTACGGCTAAAACTGAACACTAGATGCGATTTATATATCTTTGGAACTATTAGAATGCATGCAGAAACAATGTAATCTGTGAAAATTAAGATGTGAATTTCACCGCAATTGGCCCAGTTCAAAAATTATGATGTAAAAAAGATTGAAAGAACTCATTAAAAAGAATCAGCTCGAGTAAAAATTTAAGACACACAAAGAGAAAGAAAAGAAATTCCCCCAAAGCCAGTATCAAACATGCAGACTTTTATTTCTGAGTGCCGCTTGTTGATAGAAACTGCGTTTTACGATGATTTATGATGAGCAATGTGTACTGGGCATGTGGTTTAAGAAGCAATTTCCCTTGTACATGTAATTACTGGCAGTTAAAGTCACTGTACGGAGCAAGAGGATTATTTACACAGGAAATATTTTTGCTTTGCCCATATCTTATTCATGCCATGCCGGTGTAAAATTATGATATCAAATTTTCTGGCGAGCAGGAAGAATTATAAGCATTTGCCCTAATGTTACCTCCATGCAGGCTTATATCATCTATTCATAGTGACAGAAAAATAGCCAGGCATGTTTACACTGCTGCTATCTTCTCATGGTCTTTGTTTACATCTGTGCCAATGTTGGCACAAGCCTTGAGGTCACTCACTCACGACTGGATCCTCACTGGTTGTTAACTCGTCCAGCACTCACCCTAATTAGAGACATTGCCACAACTTTACATTTGGGATGTCTGAATTTTCACCCATGACGTAAAATCACTCTATCAAAAAATCCCCACAGCTACACTGTAGATGATATGAAACTTATGATGTTTTTTGGGCTGAGTATTTTCCTGAGCCTTGCCAACTACTGAGTAATTATTTCAGCTGCCAGAATCACACTGATATCAATCCAAAAAAAGATTAATGATAACTGCTGCAACAACATCCAAAAAGTGATAGACAGCTATGGTATCTGCAAATTGGCTCTATCTTTGAAATATCAACGATGGCAACCTATATATGTGTATGATTTGAATCATGATGTGTGGTTTCGAATATCCACATCTCATTTCTCTGAAACTTTGTGTCAACTGCACCCATGCGTGATGAGAGAGAGATCGTGCGTCTGCGCTCAGGCAATTCCTGGAATTAGATGCAACAGGAAGTCTTTGGCTTAAATGTTTTTTAATTCTTTTCCGTTTTTGCAGACACAAAGAGCTCCCACCTGGTCAAAACAAGGTCACAAGAAGTACAGAGAATCGCCTCAGGAGAGGTGTCACTGAGTGTTGTCATGTTTGTGACGAATTAGACCCAACCCCCACTCATGTTTTCTCCCTGCCAACAATAGAACTTCTTTGGAAAACAAAACAAGACAAAAGAGAAGCGCAACAGTCATAGGAAACAAAAGAGGTTCGGTTTACAAAAGATCACAGCACAAACAAACATTGGGTTAAAAGTCAGCAGAGCCTTAAAAAAAAAAAACAACAATCACACAGGTTCAGAAGTTGGCAAAATCTTCCCTAGAAACATGCTGGTCATCTAGATAAACTGGCAAACAGTAAGATGTAGAAATGATACAGGGACTGAACTGCTCAATAAATTTTCATCCTGGGACATTGAGTCGGGGAATTATCTGGTAGTTGTGGGATTAACGGTACTGGGGGAACAAAGAGAATAGAAAAATCACTCCCACTGCTCAATGGTGAAGGTCTCTGCGTGGAGCTCGTTTTATTGTCGCAATTGTTCAAAATCTTACTCACCGCTAGCTACCTGGCTTGGCTCGCTGCCAGGGAAATCTCACCTGGCTCTTCCATCTACCAGTCTACACTCCCTTCATGCACATCTCCCAGAACAAAGGGGACCAGTATAATCTGACTTCTCCCCTCATTCTCTCTATTTTTCCTCCATCTTTTCTTTACTGGAATCCAGTTTTCATGAGGCACCTGCAGATGTACATATCTGTATTTGTCACTCATCAGACCACATATACCAACTAACCACAAGACTTCTAACTTTTCATCCTGCCAGGAAGCAAATTCGGGAAGAAGGCCAACTAACAGAAAAGTTAAAATATGGTTCAACAAAGAAGTGCAACTCCCAAGAGGCCACCGGCTCCTGCCATTCTACCTACCTACCCCCTCCCCTTTTTCTTTATATTTTTTGGTCATAGGTCCCAAGGGGGTTCATGTGGCACCAGTAGGGAAGATATTGTTGAAATTAAGGTGATGACTAATAAGTCACAAACAAAATGGTGGATGAACTTTCTGCTCTTTCTCTTTCCTCCAACCTGTCAATCAAAAATGGGTGAGTGATACCCACTGGTAAAGGATACATTGGCAATATCTCTTCTCCCCCCCCCCCCCCCCCCTGCTCTTTTCCCTCTCAATGAGAACTAAACAACTTTCACTTGACCCAAACCTGTCACTATTAGAATACTAGGTGATATCAAATTTCGTTTTCAGAATGGCGGGTCAGTAAAGTCACAAAGTGCACCGCTCAATTTAAATGCAATCACAAAGACTTTCATAGATTTAAAAAAAAAGAAAAAAAATCCCTCATCATCTACAGCACCACATGCAGGGGAAAACACCTATGTATTCTACAGATCTTACTCACCGGCTTCATTAAAATCAGTAATTTGTGGTTTCAACAAAGATAGCCCAGTGAGTACCTGCAAATGTGATTTTCTAATCGTCAAAACCTTTCAGTCATAAGAACTCATTTGTAAATGTACAAGGAAATAAGTTTTACCCTGATGTAGTCTTTGTTAGTTTTTGTGCATGATCTAAACCTACAGAAGACAGAACTATTCTCACGTCTGGCCAATAGTCATCCAGGACATTGTTAGCCATTTGCTGAAGAGCATCTGAGCAGTGTATACCCTAAACATGATTAAAATGAAACTACTATGCAGCTATTTGAAAGTGGACTTTAGCTGTAATTCTAAAGTTACAAAAAAAAAAGAAGAAAAATCCAAGACAGAAGGAACGATTCCACATTTTTGTCCTGGCTCCTGCCAGTACTGACGAGCTTCTGATATACACAAGTCCTTGCATCAAACAGTTTCTTTTCTATGTTATCTAAAAAAAAAGATACTGTCCAGTGAGAAAGAGAAAGCTATACAGATAATCCGTTTCGCTTTTGATTAATTACGTGCGTGACTTTGATAGTTGTGAAATTTAAGTGTAACTGGCACCAGTGGCAAAACTATATATTATGTTATCATTCCGGCTAACCACTTTATTAAATCCACATTGCTTCAGCTGACGGTGAATGGAGCACTATGTCGACTTTTCTAATTTGCATATAATCATCATTACGAACGGCTGCATCTAACAGCATTTTACAAAGTCTTTGCTCCACATAATTGCCGTTCTTGAATTACAGTTTCAAGTATTCACACTTATCCAACAACACCTACAAGTACGATTCTACTGAAATGATATGCATGCATGCACGCTATCATCCATTAATCTTGACTTCTGATCATAGAAAACAACTTGCTGTTCTCGCAGGGAAGATGACACTTTCATCAACCAACACTCATCGACAATATTCGGAGAAAATGACATTGTAGGGTCAACCACTATTCAAAATCAAAATTTGCGTACAGTTTTGGCACACGATGCGTATGATATCATCCTCCTCTATCCTTGTCAAGTAAAGATTGAAAACGTCTCAACTCAGGCAGCTGACAAGTAATATCAGCCGACACGAACAAGGCCCTTGTAGCACGCACAATCGAGAGATCTCCTAATAATCCTTCAATCCTTCTGCATTCAGTGACGTGACTAGATTGTCATTAAACATCCATCAAATCGCGATAAATGTCACAAATGTGATGGCATAGGCACCTGGCCTAGTGCCTCTCTCATAGAATGCAAAGCTATGACACACACTGCACTAAAATGATATTGAAGACTTTGCACCGCACGTGGAAAGAAGATAACTTCGATCAATTTTCCGCTCGGCCATGAACTAATATTACTGCCATGAACTATGATTGATGTGCGATCCCAAAATTTGCCACCTTCCAAATATCAGACCACATGGTAATACAATCATCTTCACTTCAGGAGGTTGCGATTGTCATGGGTAACGAGCAGTGCACCAACCCTCGGCAAATCTCTGCCCTGCGGGTTTGATGTAATGTGTACTTAGAGACAGCCGACCTTTCTACGTGTACATGCCGGTTCACATTTTCATCACTTCATCACGACTCCTTCGCCTTGAAAACGGAATCGTAAGGTCACGGGTTAGGGGCACGCAAAGTGCAGAAGTGCCTGCGGAAGGGGTGTTTGGTGGGCTATAGGAGATGAATATGATTTGCAGCTCATGCAACAATAAGTGTGCGTTATTAATTTCGCAGTGTGGCCAGGACAGAAGGCAAGGGTAGAGTGGCCCCTATTAAAGAAAAGTCTAACACAAGAAGTCCTTGCAAAAATATGTCCAAGTGCACACCCCTCCTTGACTGAAAAGTTAAAATGCTGCCCTCTCTCTCTTATCTCTACCTCAACTGATCACAGGCAAGCAGCCCGATCACCCCCCTCCCCTTCATTGCCAGAGCAACCCTGGATGTTTCATAACAATCAAGGTCACGTGCTGACCTACTTCAAGCATGATCAGCAAAAGCTGACGAGGCAGCGAAGAGTACAGACACAGAATGTTTAAAGAAAAGATTAAACAAAAAGAGAAAAAAGAAAATGGCACTGGCAGCCTGCACAAATACAATTTACACAAAGGATGATGAAAGTCATGACCAGGAGAGAGAGAGGGAGAGAGAGAGAGAGAGGGAGAAAAGGATAACCTGGTTGTAAAAAGGTTTTTTGAAAGGGTAATTGAGCACAAACAAGTCTTAGGCTTCGTTAGTGTATATTCTGAGTACCATGCCCCCTTTGATCTAGTCTTTTTATTTCAGAATAAACTCTTGGTGTCCCATAGACAGAAAGATTCGTCTGTCTGGAGGAGTCTTTTATTATTTTTTTTACGTTATTGCTCTCCTCCGTAGACAGACGCAGTCTCCGCGGAACATTTCACCGACGACCAGATACAGACCGATCTTTCGGTCAAGGTGTCCCATAGATATGAAAAGGTTATTCACCCTTAGAATAAATTCCAATAGATCAATAACAAAGTTACATTAAAGGGAATATCTAACCATAAGTTCCAACAGATTACAAAAAAATCACATCAAAGGTGATGTTACTTGTTTAATTTGCGACATCGACCAATGGACACTCATAAGGCAAAAGCAGAGAAAGCCTAAGCTGATAATGTTATCAACTCAGAGGAATTACAACACAAAATCTACCTTGCATATTTAAAGTATGCTAATATGGATATTATTCTCCGATACCAGGATGTATTCCCTGCATCACAGCAGTGCACTGTTCAAGAAAGGGTTACAGAGATTTTCTTTCTTTTTTTTAAACTATTACTTATCAATAGATAAAGATTTTACCATTACAGCATTATCATTCCATGTTTATCATTTATGAATTACTGGTATTATAAATGTGCAATGACATACAAATGTCATGACAGTGCTGGGCTAAGGCAAAAAATATGAATTCTGATAATATGGTGAATTTCCATTTCTCAAATTGGTGAAAGGATATTGAACTCAACTAGGCATGGAAAATCCTATGTGCTGAAATATGCACACACGTACATTAGGACACAACCCTTAAAGGACAAGTTCACCTTCATAAACATAAGGATTGAGAGAATGTAGCAATATCAGTAGAACACATCATTGAAAGTTTGAGGAAAATCAGACAATCCGTTCAAAAGTTATGAATTTTTGAAGTTTTTGTGCAGTACCCGCTGGATGAGAAGACTACTGCAGTGTATGAATAACTTAGATGTCACATGCGTACAACAATATAAGGAAAATATAAAGAGAATTTCACAAAATTCCATCTTTTGAAAAAAGTACACATTCCCCTGACTCGTTACCGATAAATGTTATGGGTAATATTATTCCCCCTGCCTTTAGAAAGAGGCAAGTCAATTGCTCTTTTATTATGCGACAAAAGTGAAAATATGTTGAATTTTCTTTTATATTTTCTTTATACTGTTGTACGCATATGACTCACAAGCTGTAGTAGTCTCCTCATCCAGCGGTTCCAACACAAAAATTTAAAAAATTCATAACTTTTGCATCGATTGTCCAATTTTCCTCAAACTTTCACTGATGTGTTCTACTAATATCGTTGCATTTTCTCAATCCTTATGTTTATGAAGGTGAACTTGTCCTTTAAAGACAAGTAGGGCCTACCACAGTGCTGAGCAACAAACAAAAATATGTATGATGTGATAAAATTCCATTCCTCGAATTGCTGAAATGGTACAGAACCTACAAAGCAGGGAAGATCCCTACACATGTAGGTGTGGACAGGTACGTGGTTAAATACAGAATTTAGGACATTACCCTTTTGGAAACGTACTACATTATAATGCAAAATTCCTCTTCCTGCTGAACGATGACCTCATTTTGTGACGATCAGTGGAGTGTGATCTCTCCTCATTATATTCATGACTTTAGTCACTGGTGATGTCAACAGCAAAATATTTTGATACTTGCAGAAATCTGGAAGGAATTTTTCAACAACAACTAGACTGCCTTGTTTACACTGTGCAAAGCTATTTTTACTCGAACAATGGAAACACGTGTCCCATTAAATTTTCCACTTTCGTTCATCAATTTTCTGTCTGTAGGAATGTGCAATTTTCTTCACTAACCACACACACACACACAAATAGATAAATAAATATTCAAATAAAAATGAATGTACTTGAATGACCCAGATTACTCATATGAGGGTATGTTGAGGACTGTCGAGTCAATTTACCAAAACAACAACAACAACACAAAAGAATTCAATATCCTTCCATTTCTCAGTAAATAACCGATTTGTCTTTTGAATACATATACATAAGATCAGACATACCGACTGGCAGAAAAAAAAAAATAGACAAATAAAAAAAAATCATCATGATCAATGCTTTCATTACAAGTATGCAATAATGAAATGAAAGCAGGGATCAAAGCAAGGATATTTAGCTACATTCAAGTGCATTCACCAGTGTTCACTTGTACAATGCAGACTGGTATCAGTCATTGCCTGGTCTGAACTTCCACTGCTACAATCTATACAGACGAAACCCAGTGATGACTCCACTGATAGTGGTTTAGCTAGTCAAGACTGTACAAAAGCAACAGTCCCATATAAAGGGATTTGTCCAAGGCTTAATCCATTCATTCTTACCCACCCCCCCCAAAAAAAAAAAAATCAACAACCAAAGAAATGAAACAAGACAAATCATGCACTGCTGAAGAAAAAAAAAAATCATGCTACCATCAAAATCAACACAGGGTCAAGAACTGCTACCCGCAGACTCAATATACTCGGGGCAGGAGCAGGCCTACTACTTGGTTCACAAAGAAATTAATCATTCAATTATCCATGGATTAAATCCTATGAATCACCTGCATGATGGCCTAGGTTGCCACTGTAGTGCAAAATATTTTCTTTATATATACACATGTTTGTATAATCTCACTCTTGTTTTATCTCCTCCTCTTTCTACTACCACAAAAAAAGAGATCAAAAATGACTTAGGGAGAGAACTGTAAGAGAGTACAGAAAGGAGCCACCAGCATCTTTTGTTTCCTCTCAAGGGACATTCTCTTCTTGAAGGATAATCTCTGCTTTTGGGTGTGGAAGCAGGATTTAATAGGATTAACAATGGTTTATTGCAAAGCCCTACTTTATAGACCCCACCTAATTACCAAAGACAGCATGGCATACCAGGCTATTGATTTGATGTGGCAATCTAATCCTCATGTGAATCAAAGCTTCACCTCTTCACTTATCCCTTTCGCTATTCTAAGAAAGAACAAGAAAAATCATAAAAGGATTACACGACAAAAGAGACCATAGACATGGTCTCTACTATTTCTCTTCCATTCTACTGGTGGGCATCTGGACTGCAAATGAGCTGATTATTCATGCATATCTGATCCACTATATTTTGCATAATTCTGTGGCTAAATGTGCCCAGCTGCTCATCTTATACCCTGTCCATTAAAGCTCCATGATGGTACCTAGAGCAGAAAAAGCTTCCTTAGAAACAATGCATAACAGCATAATACACAAACACACACAGGAAATCTACTCCCCCCGCCAAGAAAAAATAATAATGATAGTGTATACGAAAAGTAACTTTGAGAATACCCCATTCCCAGCCACATTACAATAAATTTCCTTAAAACTGCTATTCAACCCTTTCTTTTCCCACTGTAGAGCTTTAAGAAGTTAGGGGAAAAAATTAATACTGGTAAACGTTAACATGTGTTGGACTCTCAGCCTCACTGCTAATATACATGTAGATACTGTAAAATGAGGAATGTTCACGTGCATTTTAATTTCGCACCAAGATTTGCGAAATTAAAATGCATGCGTAAGTTCTTGTCTACACTGTAAGCATTGAACGCCGGTGGCAACTCGCAAAAATTTCATGCCGGGAAAAAGGCCATCGGCTCCAATTCGCGGAAATTTCATGCCGCGAATATATCATGTTTTACATTACATTAAATGAATATTTACAATTATGTAAGAGAAAGTATTTGCCATCTCTAAATAGCCTCTCCTGCACAAATTACTCATCTCCAGCCAAGTGACCCAAATAGTGTACATTCCAAATAAAGGGCAATGAACATACATACTGGCATTTTCTTCTGTTTTCTTCTGTTGTATCCCCAACAGCATATGTTCAGTTGCTGTTCAACTGAAATGAACAGAGAAGAGTGCTATGACGAAAGGATAGATAAAGAGCAACTTTGAAGGTCACATACCTACAACTTTGAAATCCATTACTCCAAGCAAAGTTTAGTGATCTACAAGAAGGAAAAAAAAACAAAACATAGCAGGCTGACTCTGCTGAATCAGAAGGCACAAGCTGGAATGCAGCAAAAGGCAGCATAGAATTAATCTCCCATTCCTCTTCACAGTCTAGCGAGGTCTGCCTCTAGTGCTGGAATTCCCCATCTCCGGTTGAGATTGCAGCGAGTGGAAGGAGGAGGGGTGTCTTCCCGGGCGGCGAAGATACCAGATGGAGTCATGTCAGAAAGATAATGTCCACTTCTGTAAACGGTTGTCTCACGCACACACGTATGCAACAGGAGGGAGAGAGGGACCACCATCGCAGCACACACGTTCGCGTCGCGGACAATTTTGCGAGGTTGGCTTCTTCATTAGCCTCCTTGTGCATGGAGGGAGCAGGCTGTCATGAGCATCTCAAGGAAGTGGGGAAGAGTCAGCCCGCCCCGCTCTCTGCCTCTCGTCTCCTTCTGTTGCGGGGGGAGCGCACACCACTGTCGGAGGGGCAACACATTCGTTCTAATTCCTGCATGTGCCATGGAGCGGTACTCTCGGCCCAAGTGTGTGCCACACACGAATGGCAGCAGGGCGAGATGCACACACTCAGGAGGAGAAAGTTTGGGGCACGCTGATTGGACGACACACGGACAAACGTCTGAGCTCGACCTGCTCTAGAACATTTACCCCCTTCAATCCCCCCCCCAAAAAAAAAAGGTAAAGAAGAAAGGAATGACATTATCTTTTCCTTCTGATACAAAGTCCACAGACAAGGCTTTGAAACATATTTTGAGGCTTATGAAGATTTCACTGACAAATCATCAATCATACATAATTACAAGATGTCACTTTTAAAAAAAAATTAAGTTCTATGCCCTAAATCTTGGTGGCAGCAATGAATGAAACAACTTAGGTCACATATCTAAAATCCCTTTGGACTCGATGTACACATAGAGCAAGGACCTATGAGAGGAGGTGGGGCATTAGTTTCTCACCATTGGCTGAGAACTACCAAGTAATCAAATCTGCATGAGATGTACTGTAGTTGCTTTACACATAGTGTGAGAGAACAGTGTCATCAAAATACTGTTTTGAATCTGTGAGATTCTTACACTGCCACTGCAGATAGGAGCTTCCAAACATGTCCACACCCACACTACTGGCGCAATCACTCCTAGTCCCAGCTCAACCAATTGGTTTGGTTCACATCAGCATTAGATTACTGCCTTCACACTAGATTTGTGGCACCTTCTACAAAATCTGCTGGGATCTGGGTAGAAGATGAATGATGAATGATGATGCAATAATTGATTGTTGGACTGCCAAATTGCATCAGAGTATGCATAAGAGCTTAAGATATTATTGAAATGTTCCTTCTATGGCTGTGTGCTGAACTAGCCCTCGGCATATACCCTGGCTGAAGGTGCATTCAAAATTGAAGTATTTTCACTGGGGGGGTAACATAGGCATAACGTTGACCATTATATAGACTGCATTTTCAGTCTTTGAAGATACCATTATACTCTATATTCCAAATTCTTGTATCAATACCCTTACAAAGAGCTGCTGCATCCTGGAGATGACATTTGTCAATCATTGACCCGTTCCTTGCTTGCCAATTCAATACGACATGCCTTTCCTTTTGGTGTCTGTTTACTGTCCACATTTTTCGATCTTAAAAAGGTAAGTCTATTTGTTTTTCTGATTAGTCGCACTAACACTTGGGTGACAAGCAAGTCTACTCAAAGAAAGTAAAGATACTTCGCTCCAGACTAAAACATGCATGGCAGATATCATGTATAATGATCCAATAAACGTCATCAATCTCACATTTTACTGCTCATTATTTCTTCGCTCTTTAGGTTAAATAAAAGAAAAGCAAAAAATCAATGTGTTTTACATGCAGCATTTACACAAGGCAGAAATTTCCTTATGGAGGTACTGTACTCTACGGTCTGAAAAGACGCCATCCATGAAATTTGTGTAATGCATCATATATGCACCTGCACTGAAGTTTCCCTTTAACTGTCCATTTCAGAGGGCATACATTTTGAGTCGCTCCACACCCGCTGAGTGAACTGCTAGCTAGCCTCTATTCTGCCTTCAATTCTTTTATCATGCACACATTATGTTTTCCCCTTCATTGCATTTTATTCATGTAGTGCCTATCCTCAAAGGACATAGATCTCCATTTCACATTTGCCCAGAGATGCACAGTCTTACAGGCATACATGTATTGACAACAGACTTACATTTCTACGCTAGAACATATTTCAGATTCTGTCAGTCCCTTAGTTTAAATCAGTTCAGGTACCTCTCTCTCATTTCATGAATACTGCTTATTCATGACAGTCGACTATCTTTTTTTTTGTGGACATTTTTGTACTATTTCAAAGCATTCTCACCCCTTACTGTACGTGATTGCTGGCTTACCTGCTCTAGAATAGAGCCTGCCATTTGCATATAACCATTTCTGACTGTAAAGGGGGCACTTTGCCTCCACTGTATGCCATCAACCTGAGCCACTCCTTGGAGGCACTAATTACACTGGCTAAGTACTGCTCAGCACGCAGACAGTAATGGTGGATGGATTACAACAGCCTTTACAGAAACTACTGGTGTTGCTAGGTTTGCATTTCATTTGGGAGTGAAGCACAAATAATAATGCTTGCCAACACGAGGGAGTGTTTTTACATCAGATCAAGATATCTCACTTCGCCTGCATCAGGCGGCCACAGTTGTCAGTTTGGTGGATATGGCAGTGCTGCTCAAAACACTCCAGGCGGGTTCAAACTCAGGTCAGCCCACATCTGCGTCATTATGCGAGGCCGAGCGCAATGCTATTTGATCAGCATTTCAGGCTTTCTGGGAAGCTCAATGCGGAGAAGCCAGTGCATGGACTGTGGCATGGGGGATACATTCGTGCGGCAATGCACACGACCGTGACAAGTATGTTCGCATTACTATGCCTAGATTCTGCATCCAATTAAACCTCCCCCCCCCCCCAGCTGTTTGAAAGGAAAGCTGCTTGCGCTGTTGCGCTCTCTCTCTCTTCTCCTCTGGCACATACACTGAATGAAGTGAGCGAGCTGTTGGAGGTGCCTTATCGCGCTCGCATTCATGTACCATTCAGATGCTTTGCTTTCGTTTTTGTGTGCGTTTGAGCGGTCACAAGATATCACATATCCATTGGAGACTATAAATAGTGGATGTGCCTCAGTTTTATGGAGCACTAAGGCTTGGTATCCATCAAGTAAGTGGACATGGCATTGTGTTTTCATTATATTTCTCACAAAATGTAATCTAACAGCAAGTCTTCAGAACACATTTCAAGGTTCTTTGATAAAGACAGAGCTGGATTTTTTTCTAAATAAAAATACAGTGGAATTACCTTTTAAATATGTCAAATCCAACTGGAACGCATAATCCAGAGAAATGTATCTTTTTACTTGCATCTTACAAATAAGTACAACTCGTCATCATGGATATTTCAATCAAATCTAGCCCCTTCCACAGTACGTTTTGTTTTTTAAAAAAAATCATGTACTGTGATAGTCAGTAGGATAGACAAATCTTACTTATTTGCCTTGATAAAAAATCAATTGCAGGTTTTGCCTGGAACATAAACATTCACAGCCTAGGTTTTCTTAAACCCCATTTTACACTGTAAATCATTTGTTGCCTTTCACCCATTATTCACTTTGTTCCCTCAAATTTGGTCAATATTTTTAGATAACTGTGTATTTCTTTTAACTGTAGCACTCAGGATCCCTCCAGATATTTACATATTAAAGATATAATCTATATCAAGGCAGAGATTTATACCTTTTTTTTTTTCCTGACATTTTTCTGCAACCCATATCACATTACACCCCCTGAAGACGGGAAAAAAAAGTGCAAAAAAACAAAACAAAACAAAAGCAAAGAATTTTATGCCAGTATCACCGCCCTACATTCACACTTAATCCAGCAGTGTCTGCTTCCAATTGCCTGCTGAAGCAAGCATGGATCACATTTCATAAACAACTTCTATCATCCTAAGTCCCAGTACATGCATATTACTGATAACCATTACTTCAGAGGCTTCTTGCTTCTACCAATACTCCCTTTGATGTTTACCGACGGTATATTTAAGCCCCTGCAGTTCTAAAACAGAATCGCTAAAAATCATCATAATCAGTAGGGAGGTGACCTATAATGTATAATTTCTTGCTCTGATATCTGCACCACTCCAAATGCCTAGCTTTGGGCAAATGTTATTCATTTCCATGACTGAGTCAGCCAGCATCTTTGAAATGAATAAATCATCCAAAAATTCTTCTCTGTAGTGGATATGATGTCTGTTTAAATGTTCTCAGATTTAAACAGACATCATATCTACTACAGAGTATTTTTTCCCTCTCTACCATCAAAAGATAATGTGTCGCTGAATGACAGTATGGGTACATTTTATGTAACGCATTTGTTCACTCATTTCAAGCCTCCCTTCAGTTTCAATGACGGCACAGAGTATTTATCTTAGGTCTATGAAGGGACAGATATTGTATTACTGGGCATAATCTAAAATGGTCTTGTGTAAGACAAGTTGGTTTCAGTAAAAAAAAAAGGTGAACTTTTTTTTTTTTTTTTTTTACTATGGCTATCCTCAACATTAATTGGTCACTGCTCTTGTTTTTTTTTTTTTTTACCAGTCATTATTATCCCCTCCAAGCTGATGCACGTACAAATGTAGCTGCAATCTATAGCAAATCATCAATTTCTAAGCTCAAAGTTATGAATATCTAACTTGAGGTTAGAGATTATTTTTAGCTTTAAAGCCACTTCTTTTATTGGGCTTGAGAATTTCACAGTGAATTCTCAAGTTTTATCTGCTGATACAAGCAATACACTATACAGGGAAGCATGAAGATGTTTTAGATAAATGATTAGGGGACAATGCAAATTGATACAACTGACCAACAATAGTCAATTGACCAAGAAAAAAAAAGACGAGTAAATAAACACATCTACAGTGTACATTAAAATCTCAGAATTAATTAACCAACCAGACTTGGTCAATGGCCCAAGTGTGAAACCCGACTATGAAAAAAATGAATTGATGTCATGTAAAATGACACTGTCAGGCTGGAACATTATCATCATTACGAATACATGGTTTGACATGAGGGTTTCATTACAATGTCTATAATTCTTTGGTCCAAATCTTTTGGGAATCATCAATAACCCAATTAGTGTGGATACATGTACACCATAAAGTGTCAACATGCTAAAACTGCAATTCCAAAGATGTAGAAACAGTGATCTAATGTAACAAGCTGTCCCAGTGCTCGAGTCATTTAGATCTATTTAAAAAATCAAAACTAGAAAGTTTGCTATTAGAGATGCATCAAAACAGTATTTGAAGGAATAGATCTACACTTTTAAAACTGTTTAAACAAATAATGATGGTAAATTAGTAAGATTGGTGAAATGTAGTTAATAAGTTATCCAATGCAATACACGTTTCAAGTTTTATTATTCGTAGCTAAACTATTCTACATGAGCTACATTACACAAAGTTAATGTGCCACTCAAATAACCACCAAAGCAAATAGATCTATTTCTTAGTATTGCCTTCTCGTTTGATTATTCAGGAACAAGGATTGAACCCTGTAGCATCAAACTCAAGATGACAAATGTTGCCCACTGAATTAGCCTAGACCATAGAAAACACTGCATACTGTACTGTTTCATTCATGTAACAAAACACAATCATGTCAATAGTGTAAACATTGATCATGTTAAATTCAATAGAGGTCTACTGATAAATCTACAACTTGTAACATGTTTAGACCTGTTAAAACATTGTTGCTGCAACTTAGGGCCTACACTACAGACTCTACATTTGCCTGGAACACGTCCACTGAAAACCACTGACAGTGGCAGGCAACAGTGGTGATAAAAGAACTAACGTTAAAATTAGTAACTGCTTAACACCATGTTAGACCTTCTAGGTCTAGACCTCTAAGGAAAGGCACTTAGAATCTACATTTACAACTCTTGAGGGATCATGAAGAGACTCTTTTACAAGACCCTACACAACAGCCTGAGAAAGCTAACTGTTAGTGCTCTAGTCTAGATAAACGACGGGAAAGTCGATCAACAAGATCACTCACTCACTGTGAAGAGAATGGGAAAATCCAAATAAAGTTCATCCATGCCATGCGATGCGCAGTATCATCTTCAGAAAACTCTGTCGATCAAGTTAACCGTTAACGAGTTAGATCTACTAAACGTTACAGTCGTTCAAACATCGATCGAGTACCATCAAACTCGGCTTCAATTCAACCTGGGCCTACCGGTTAGTTCTTTCAGATTTTCGATAACTCCAAGACTTGGACTATGAATAAAAAATAAGCAAAGAGAACGCGTCCCACAACGCAAATCAAAAATTGTCCCAAGCATTTCCCTAAATACTAGTAGATAGCACACGTCGAGATTTTACAAATCATCCACGATGTGATGGAAACCGTTAAAATGTGTCCTGCGAACCATGTCGAAAAAGATCACCAAAATTCGTGTCGAAAACCAGGCTGATTGCAAACTTTGAATTCGGAAAGATCTCCGCCCACGCACTTCTAACTCCTCCAAACTATCGTGGGCGACTACCCATGCCACTTCTTTTCCTCTCGAAGCACCGAGCCATCGAGCTCGGCAACCTCGTGAAATCGTTCGGTTGACAAAAAACGGCCAACTCCATGCCGCAAGCGCAAGATTTTTATTGGCGAAAACAGTGTGACAATGTAGAAGAAGGGTCAACCGGCACAACGAAAAGACGATTTTAAACTCAGGGTGGTGGAGAATACCGTAAGCAATGCTATTCACCTTGGATTGGAAAACAGAAAATGCCGAGAATTCTTGGGAATACTGCAAACGGCAGGTAAAATAAGTGTAGGAGATGGGTGGCATAACTCACCTATTTCTATTTCGTTGTGGATGATTCAAGTAATGTTTACAGTATCTCGACGTTCTACTAATTTCCCGCGATAAAAACTTCGGTCGAGTCGCGGATCCGTCCCCTAGCCTTTCATAGAGCTTTGTTTGCAAATGCGCCAGAGCGCCGTTTTTGGCAACTTCAGTAAGATGATGTCATCATATCTCCCAAATAAGGATGGCCCTCTTCCTAATATGTGCGTCGGGTTAGTATCCTCCATTGCCAAAAGAAGCGTATTGAGTTTATTCGACCAATAGTAAAGGGTAGTGCGCGAGCTATTGCGACATGTCAGGACACGATTTCCCGCGCTTTTCTGGCAGGTACCCAGGAATGACACAGCATTTGTTCACGAAATTTCTTCTTTTGAGATCGGCAAATCGGCCGGTCATAACAAACATTACCGAAGCGCATGGTATCGCGAACTCTCAACCTGAGGTGGCGCACTACCTCTTCACTTACCATTCCCTGAGCGACCACACAAAAACTCAATGCATGGGGCATATGATTGTCATGTGGCATGCCTCATCCCTCTTTCTTTCCGCGATCGTACAGAACTCCTTTGCCACCTCCTTCCTTTCTTCCTTTTTACTTCTTCAATGCTTAGTTCACCCATTCTTTCATTCCATTCCCCTTTCTTTCCCTACATCCTCGTTTTATTTCGTATTATTGAAATCACCTAACTCCATTCTAAGCAAAACCCGACTCGAATGAAGGAATACTGATATTGAAACTGGACATCTTATCTACCAAATCAATGACAATCCCATTCGTCTTTCGTCAACCAGGGTATCTAACAAGGTATAAAAAATTCGGAGCGAACCTGCTTTATATTTTTTTCTTCCTATTTTTTCGAACTTCCTTAACTTTTTGTAACTCTTTATTCCTACATGGTCACGCAGTTTATTGATTATGAATTGTATGATTACGACAGAATGATAGCAGCTTCAGACCATAAACTCTCCAAAAATGATTCAAGAGTGTCTTTGTGTGTATGTGTATGTGTAATGAAATTTATAATGTTAACACATACTCCAACTTGTTTATATCAAAGTAAATTAAGTAAGCAGCGTTTAGAGAAAATGCACACGAAGAAAGGATTTATCATTAAGCAAAATCAACCAGATTATAATAAAAAAAAATTAATGCTTCCGCATCATGCCATGTAAGATGAATAAGTACAGATTATAGAAACAAACAAACCCAAGTGTTTTAATATTTTACAAAAGATTAAACAATGATGATACAGTGGAAGGTGTCAAAACACATCAAAAAAAATTAAGCGTTGTATATTGTTTTTCCAATAGGCCCTATGGCTACAATAAAATATTGTTCATCCTGTGACAGGGGCGGATCCAGGAATTCCATAAAGACTTAAGAGGGGGCGCTTTTACAAAAGTAATGGGGGGGGGGGGGTGCACGCACCCCCAATTTTGTCTTTTTATTTCTATTGTTTTAAGAAAAAATAAAGGGGGGCGCACCTGGTGCCCATCCGCCTGGATCTGCCACTGCAGTGAGGTATTTTGAATACTATTTCTGTGACATAAAATATTTTGAAGGTAGTCCTATGTGATCTTAGAACCATGTAATGATTTTCATTTTTTTTTCCAATACTCTTGTTAACAGTGATGAATTCTACGTAATTGCTCTGTCATAGATATCACGTTCAAACGCTGTCAAAATATGCTATTTGCTCTTCTTGACAAAGTCCTAGGTACATTGTTGTTATGTCACAAATCAAACAGGGGAAAAATCATTGCATCATGACATGATATAACGACATGCTCAGAAAAATGAATAGGAAGATTTTTTTTTTTTTAATTTAGGGTATCCTACAGTATGTTTTCAATGCCTGTCTCCGTTGTCACTGAAAACATTTATTAAGAAACCTGAATATTAGATGCTCCATCAAGTTTCTCAACCTAACAAACCCTACTAGTAACATTAAATCATGTGAATTAGGCTTGATTTTTTTGGTATGCTAATGCATAGCGTGCTCCCAACGATTTCGCGTCTACGCTGTATCTCTTCCCCCTCCTCTGCCGTTCCAGTACTGGTGGTTCCCCGTATTCGTGCGTTGACCGTGGAATTTGGGGGAAGCCCTCTGACAAAAATAGACTTTGTTTACAAACACTTGTGACCTTTCTCCGAACTTTCTGTCGTAGTTACTGAGGCATTGTGGGATACCTCTACGAACAGAATGGCGGCGAAGAGCGATTTTTTCTGTGAGCATATTTCGGCCTTTTCACAGTCCATACGGTAAGCTTGAAATATTTCTACTTCGGTGCGTTCACGTTTACACACATGTTGCTTCATGACACGTAACTGATGTCAAATGAGATGATCAAGTGAATTTTACCGTCGAAAACATATTCGTGAGTTGTGTACGTGTATACATCGTCAATCGCCGCAGAAACAAAGTAACATTTCACCGACACGGCGCTGATATCATGCCCTGGAGCACCGGGGAAGCAAAAGCCGCTGTCTCGCTGCTGCGATTACAAGGCGCGGGGATTTATGTCTCCTCGTACGATCCGTACAGTTCATGTCCTCCTTTCTTGTTTATGTGTGGGACTATGGCTCATGTACATTACAGCATATGTCGATTTGATTTGTGACCAACAACTGATTGTGATGTATCTTTCTGTCCTGTTAAACTGGCATTACATTACTAGTGTGACAATACTCTACTCATGACTTCTTCCCCTTGGACCATGACTACAACCTTCTAGTGCTTGGTAAAGTATGTGCCATACTAACCCCGGGACGCTCCGTGTACACAGTTACACACTGTAACATTCGAACATGAATACAAATCAAGAGAAATTAGGGGATACAGGTAAATAACCTCAGGAAACAGGAGGGAAAATGAATTGAAGAAAATCCTCATTAATAATACACATAATTATTCTTAACACTTGCCCATTCACTGGATTTACATGCTTTTCAATGGTAAAACGGGCGGTCGATTAGATCTACCACAATGATGAGCTTGTGCCGGTGTTCAGTAAAAAATGTCACCTTGAACCTTGACCTTGAAGTAGTAATCCCTTTCAGCAGTTCCTTGAAACTATCCCGGGATGGTAGAAGTGTCGTGCGTCAGTGAGAGGTGACATGGTGAACAGGATGATTTTAAATGTCACTAATGTACAATAAAAGTGACGGTGCATAGTGCTAGTAAAAAAAAACATGCATCTTTTCTTAGAGCATGTGTGACCCAACAGGAGGCTGCATCACTCGGATGACTGGAAGAGCAGCCTCTCTGAATGTTAATGGGTTGGTAATTGTGACCACAGGTCCTGGCAGTTGGTTCCAGGTTCTAACAGCTCGGGGAAAAAAGGAAAATTTAAACACATCTATGGTCGCGATTGGGATTGTGTACTTGAGCTTATGATCATGCCTTCCTATGTAGGTAGCTGGGAAAATCACATGTGGTAAACGTAGAAGTTGACAGTAGTGTATCTTATGAAAGAGGGTGCACTGTGCAAGGAGGCGTCGTGTGTGGAGACTATCCCAACCAAGAGCAGAGACCAGCGTTGAGGAAGATGTTGAATACCTGTAGTCTCCATGTACAAACCGAGCAGCAGTTTTCTGCACCTGCTCAAGAGAGTTTACCATTGTAGCTGTGTGTGGGTTCCAGGCCTCTGATGCATATTCTAGTTGGGGCCGGACAAGTGCGGTATAGGCTCTGGCCTTTACTTCCTTCGTGCATGGGGATAATGTTCTGCGGAGAAGCCCTAATGTCTTGCTTGCTCTGTGTCTGATGTTCTGGCAATGTTTGTTCCAGCTCAAGTCATGAGTGATTGTCACTCCCAGGTACTTGTATTCCTGTGCCTTAGGTATATGGACATTGTGGAGATAATACTGGAAAACGGAGGGATTACGTTTCCGGGTGATAGATAGGACGGCACATTTCTTCACATTGAAGCTCATAAGCCAAGTTGAAGACCACGTGGATAATTGCAGGAGGTCTTGTTGTAGTATGTGATGGTCTGAGATTGCATTTATTTCTCTGTAAATGACACAGTCATCAGCAAAGAGGCGGATATTAGACTGGATATTATCTTGTATGTCATTTATGAAGAGGAGAAAAAGAGTTGGTCCTAGTACTGAGCCTTGGGGCACTCCAGACGTGACATTCTTCCATGTGGACTTGGAACCATCAACAACCACAGCTTGCTGTCTGTTGGTGAGAAATGACATAATCCAGTTTAGTGTGTCGCCCGTTATGCCATAATAGTGAAGCTTGGTACACAGACGTTGATGGGGCACCCGATCGAAGGCCTTCTGGAAATCCAAGAAAACAGCATCAACCTGGCTACGCTTCTGGATGGTGGAGGACCAGTCATGTAGTGTAGATGTGAGCTGAGTGGTGGTGGAGAGTCCTCGGCGGAAGCCATGCTGTGCATCTGAGAGGATGTTACAGGATGCAAGATGCTTTGAAACTTGGCTAAGGACAATATGTTCCATTACCTTGCAACAAATGCAGGTTAGTGAAATAGGCCGGTAGTTTGAGGTCTCGCTCTTGTCACCAGACTTGTGTACAGGAGCTACGAGGGCCTGTCTCCATTGTGATGGAACTATACCATCATTGTAGCTCTGTTGGTATAGGAATGACAGAGCTGGGGCTATCTCATGTGCAATAAGCTGCAGGAGTCTGGGTGGGATCTCGTCTGGCCCGCTGGCCTTGGAGGGGTTTAATTGCTTTAGTTGCTTCTCCACTCCAGTCCTGTGGAAGTGCAGGTGACCTATCGATGCATAATCAGAGTGGCCTTTAGATGGGTTCTGTTCAGTATTTTCACTTGAAAACATCTCATGAAAATAATCGTTCAAAGCCTCTGCTTTTTCAGTAGCTGTGGCACACAACTTGGATGTAGTACGAAGAGATGGTATTCCGATGTGCTCAGATCTGCAGCTTTTGACGTATGACCAAAAAGCTTTGGGGTTGTCTGCCAGACTGGTCCCAATTATGTCATTTACATAGTCACGGTGGGCCTTGTGCACAGTTTTTGCCACTTGATTTCTAAACTCTCGGAACTTCCCCCATGTGGCTGTACTATTCTGACGAAGGGCACTCTTGAAGAGGCGGTCCCTCTTTCTCATCTGCCGTTTAATTGCTGGGGTGATCCATGGTAGATGTCGCTTACCTTTGGTCATCTTCGATGGCACGAGTTCCGTCAGACATCTCGTCAGGAAGTTTGCGATGATTGTCCAGTTTGTTTCCACATCTCTGTTTTCAGGGTCAGACTGAAGGAAGTGAGTTGAAAATTCTGCAGCAGCTTGTTTGAGTTCGTCAAGGTCAACTTTGTTGAAAAGGTGGATTTTTCTTGGAGGTTTTGATTGGTACTTTGGCCTAGATGAGATGTTGAATGTCAGGATGTGATGGTCCGAGATGCCAGGGTGTACTTTAACGTCATCAATAAGAGCGGGGTTAGACGTGACTATCAGATCGAGGGTGTTCCCTGAAGAAGGGCGAGTAATATCTTTCACCATCTGAAACAAGGAATTACTCAGTAGTACATCCAATAACTTCTGATGCGTAGCAGCAGTAGCAGGATTTGTTGTAGACTGCGTGTCCCAGTTTATGTCTGGATGGTTGAAATCCCCAGCTATGATGACATTTGGGTGTTTACGACAACTGCTCATCAGTAAGGACAGGGACTCAGCAAGGCCATCAACACTAGCCGGTCGATTGTTTGGTGGGCAGTAATAGCAACCAAAGATGAGTGGTTTTGAACCTTCCATCTCTATAGAACACCATTGGGATTCACAGTTAGTAGTAAATTGAGGACATCCACTGGCTGTAATTGAGTTTATGATAGCAATGAAAACACCACCACCATGCTGGTTTCTGTCCTTTCGGAAAACTATGTAGTCATCGGGGAAGATTGAGTAAGAAGAAATATCTTCATTAATCTTAGATTCACATCCCAAGATGATATCAGGTGCATGGTGTGTAATGGCTGCTAGAAAGTTAGCTCTTTTTGAGCTCCCCTTAAGACCGTTACAGTTCAACGCCATCGCTTTCAAGACCTTTCTCTTGATTTTGGCAGGACGTGAAGGTCTTGGGGATGAAAAGCATGGCTTAGGGGTGGAGGTTTTCCTGTTTGGACTACCTTTGGGCGTGGAAGTCAATGGGAAGTTAGACTGGGTGTTGGAAACATCAGCTGCATCTTGATCCAGATCACGCAGGGGGGAGAACACATTTTCATCGGAGAGATCAAATCCTTGTAATGATATACATGGCGTGACGTTCATGGAGCCACACTGGAAACAGCTCCATGCAAAACTTTTTGACTGATTTACAAGGCGTTGATAGGAGTGTGAAGAGATCCCAACACAAGTAATGTGACACCATTGGTCACAGACATCACATAGAATTGCTTGATCAGTTTCACATACCTCGTTACCACAAACAGTACATGGATACTCTTGCACTGTAGAAGGGCCAGGATTTGTTTCAACTTGGCCACCAAGAAGTAGAAGAATGGCAAGATGACTCATTGATGTTGAGCGGAAAGCAAGAAAGCTCAGGTTTGTATGAAGAATCTTTGGTCTTTGGTGCACAGTCATGTAGATAGCTGAAGAGCTGTCAATATTTGACATTCTGAATGAAGTTGCTTGCATACAGGTGTTACAACAGCCATTGCTCACCATATGGAGCACATAAAATGCACTGAACAATGCAAAAAAGAGGGGATGTGACCTCTTTACCTCCATGTTGTACAAATTATGCAATATCTGGTTCACCACTGGAGTAATAATAAGAAAGAATGGTAGAAGCAGCAAAAATACATCACCACCGGGTACAGGAGAAGAAAATCAACATTGCTTGAACACATCTGAGAGCCATGGGGGATGATATCTTGTTCTTGATGCTTGTTGGTAGGAACTTAAACTTGATGTGTAGATCCACTTGTTCACTCTGGGTTGGCAGCTCAGCATACTATGAAGACATGCAGTTCCATACGCAGGATGAAGTAGGTGGGACCTCTGTGAAGATTTGTATTCCCTCACAGCACATACCAAAAAATTCACCTTAAAATATCACAGTTCATGTGGGTCCAGATGTAAAAATAATCCACCTATATAAACCTTTGCACATTAAAAAGGCAGGATTTTCATCATGAAAAATATGATGCTTCCAAAAAAAGGCTGAATTTAACAGATTTCCAGGCCTACAAATTCACACATGTCACTCTCTCTGACAACATGTCACTCTCTCACTTGTGTTTGTCGCTGAGAATTCCGCGTGTATGGTACGAGTAAACAATCTGAACCCGGGATATGAATCTGCAGTATTTTCTGCCTCAAGTGGAATGAAATTGAGGAGAAACTGAAGGATATTTTCTAAGATACAAGGTATTTAATCAAAAAGTGGTTGATGTGTAGACGCAGTGTAGTAGAGACTCTAGGTCCAACTGTACTTATAGTTACCATTTGTTGTGTTAACCGTGGAATACAGAGTGATGTGCAGTTTCCGATACTGAATACAGTAGATAATACTATTTTAGTAACTTTGGGATTATTAAATAGGCTACGTACATGAACATGAGTCTTTACAGAATTGGATGCAGGCATAATAGCTGTATACTGTTAGTACAATAATGAGTAAATTAGATCTAGTCTCGACTATACATTGTTTGTCCATGGCGTTGAGGCAACAAAGACCATCTGTTATCTAATCTAATCATCCAAACTTTACATTGTACAGTATGATATGAGAACACTGACATTCATGTGGATGCAGAGATGGCCATGGGAAATGTGATGAGGAACACCAAGCAGACTACTGTGCATAAGGCAAAAAAAAAAAAAAAAAAAAAAAAAAAGTGTGAGTAGTTTCTTGTCCAGATTGTCAGAGAAGGGTGATTTGGGAAGTCCTTACTATTTGATATCTTACATTTTCTCTAATCTGAAGCCGCTGCATACATCGGCAATTGCAAACCAGCATGAGGCGCTGGTATAGTTTCGCACTGCCTTACAGACATTAACATGCCCAATCCAACCCTAAATATTTCACTACCTAAAATACTTCAATACGAGTCTCTGTGGTCTGATAAATGAATATTTGCCGTTAGTTTTGAAACTTTTACTCATTAAATGATGCGTATGTGTATGTATCATACTGATGGCTGCACTACCGCGTACATTGTATTTGCACATACCGGTATCATACCATGACTGTCTGCTTGAGCACAGTGCTATGCTTCAATTTATGAAAGCCACCATATTGTTCCGAAACGTAAAAGTGTCTTGATGGCATCCCATTTTCTTTGCTCAATTTTCCACTAATAGATATTATTCATTTCTGGTCAGTTTTTCTGTTTGCATTTGTTACATACTCAAAAAGCTACATCACTTCGGTGATCCCTCGCATTTATCCCCAAGTTGAATTATCCTTCGGGTTTATGCCAGGTTCAAGTGTGTACGTGTGTGTCACACACAAACACACTGCTATAGCTTCAAACCATTCGAGCATTGAGAATTTCTAGGTTTCTGGGACAAACACTGAACTAGGGCTTTCTATAGCTCAGTCGGTAGAGCACCGGGCTAGCATCCGGAGGTCTCAGGTTCGAATCCCGATGGAATCCCATTTTCTTTGCTCAATTTTCCACTAATAAAATGTTTTAATGTTAAACAAACAGACTTTTGAGATTCACATGTAAGTGTGGGTTGTGAAATTTTAGGGTCATTTTGTACATGTTTGAAAATCACACAATACGAGGTAGTGCGAAACTACACCGGAGTATTCTAGCGTGATAGTGGACACTGGAAACCAAGCCAGACTCATAGATGCAGTCTTGAATGTTTGAAGAGAGCTTGTCTATTCATGACATTCGAGTTGTGTAAGTGCTGATGCTTTCTCAACAGCACACCGCATCTGGGCCTACAGTGTAGCGGCTGGTTTGTAGATCATTCTCTCCTCGCGGTAGAGTGTGAATATGCCCTACATCACTAGAGAAGATTCTAATGCAATGTGTGTATGACATCATGATTGGTAGATGAATTTCCAATGTTTTTTGGGCAACACAATAGCAGTTGATATAAAAAAAAAGCCAACATGACAACTCAAAAAGGATGGGGATGAGAAACACAACTTTTTGATATTTTCAACAGGATTTTGAAAGATATTACAAAGTAAAATAATCCCTGATGCTGTACCAATATTCTTGCGTGCAAGGATGAGAAGCTACTTTTTTTTAACTTGGCTGCATATACTGTTGTATCCCAATGGGGGAAAGGATTGACGAGCAAAATACAAATTTGTATTTCACTTCCAAGATTCCTTGTTTATCTAATGATTATCAATACATTTCTACCTTTGCCTTGGCTCAGTGCAGACTGTACTGTCAGCAGTTTCAGTGATTAAAAAAAAAAAAAATGATTGCTGGCAAAACAGACATTCTATTCTCAATACAGAAAGGAATGACTTGGCAGCTGAATTCCCATTCCAGTGAGCCAGGGTACATTATCATTAATGCCACTTTTGCTCATTTATGGAAATATGTTATGAGGCCATTATAAAGTGATGGGGCATTGATAATGATTTGAACTAATCAGTGATTGTCAGTGCAAATGGGCAAATAAGTTTTGCCCCTGAAATTTAGGTTCAGACAACAAAGTGTACCCAGCAGCCTCATGCTTGAAGTGAATCAAGCATAAAGTGGCTTTTCTCATCAGTAAAATTTAATAGATAAGGCAGAGCACTGTATTCCGTTTATCATGGGTATTATCAATCATTGTATGATTCATGGTGGTCTCATTTCCCGTTTGTGTCAGTATTGTTTATGTTTTGTTGTCTCTTAGAATGTGAGGATCTCTTATCCAGTGCACAACTATAATGAGCAAGTGTCAGATAAGAGGGCAGAATTAGATGGAGTGTTATACTTTCGTATAAGCCACCAGAATTTTGACTAGTCTCCCACAATTTTTTGGCAAGCCATTGACGTCAGGTATCTGTGGAGTATGTTTCCTGAAATAACTGCCACAAGATCTTGAAATGACGTACAGAAGATTGTGAAAATGAACATACTCTCATGATCAAAGCCTTATGTACAAGTAGTTTAGATTGTAAAGTTTGACCATATAGACAATCTTTGCTAGATTTCAAAGAATTGCTAGTACTTGACAGATGCTGCATTTCTACTACACAGCAAGATAGATGGCAACATGTTTTGAAATCAACAAGCTACAGTTCACTTTGAATCCCCCCTTATGAAAAAAATGTTCACAGTTATAGAAAGTGATGATCAATACTGCTTACCAATAACATGTGATACCACTATCAAGTATGAGTCCCTTTGTACTTCTGCAAACGTGAAGCTGAAAACATGACATGTATAGCAACGAAGATGCTACCAAACAGCCATTATTCAAATTTTCTACAGATTCTTCATGATGTACGTCATTGTGAGTCAGTGTAAACTTTCCTACAGAATCTCCATGATGTACATCATTGTAATTCAGTAGATATATTCTTTTGATTTTGCATGGAATCCTGTGCCGAAAATGCAGCTTGAGTGAATGGTTCTATGTGATATATTGGTATTTGATAATATTCTTGCCTGTGCTGGGTCTGTTCATCAGGAGAATTCTATGGAATTTCCAGCATATAGCAGACATAACTTTATATGCTGAAAACATATACTCTTTTCTTTACCTATTGTATAGGTCTTTAGATGCTAGCATTTGATATTTTGGGTGGGTTAAATGTTGTTACAATCTGTTGGGCATACATGTATCCATTGGTAAGCCATGTATTACTGTAAAAGTGGAAATTTTCGCAGTGTTGAAATTTTTGCGCATTTCACGCAACCAGAAGCTAGCGCGAAAATAAAAGCATGCGATTTTTTTTTTTTGTGCACCATAATTCATGTTCCAGCAGTTGATGTCTTGATTTCATGGAATTAAAAACTCGCAGAACTCTTCTTACCCCGCCAAGCGCAAAAATTCAGTCGTGCGAAAATATCCACTTTTACAGTACTTGGCAGTCTGGTGAGGAAAAACTATGTTTATATTCTATATAATATTAAAGGTGGATGAGAACATGAACATATGAGGGGATGCATAGCCTGTGTCTATTTTATTGTATTTTATTGAATTTGCCATTTGCTGTCTTTTGAGTTACAACAAAACAAAACAAAAATTGAGGAAAAAATTGCAGCTAATATTTTGGGTTTGTTTAAATTCTTCTGAATATTCATTACAATAATGTAAATCATGACAATGGGACTTGGAGGGGTCATTTATTCATTTGAACTTATGTAGAATGTGTGATTTATGCGATATCTCTACTCTGTACTGTAGCCCTAATACAATCAGCTTGGAGCTCTATGTTGCTAGAGCAGCTAGCAGGGCAAAACATTGCTCTCTGCACAGTCAAAGCACACACAAGCCATGTACTAACTGTAGGTGTACCATTACCCTTGTATGTGAAGACTGCCATGCTGTAGCAGCTTGCGATGTGTCTCACACATTTTGTGTCTTTTAACTCGATTTCTGACTCGTCTGACTCATATATATATGCAACTCGATCGTCATCTGCAAGCCATGTTTCTTTGTGAATCGCCCTGTGCAGGAGGAGTTCGTCGCCGCAGGCGTGGCAGGCCCCGCCCCGAAAGCATTGCATCTCTCGTGTAACAGGTGGACTGGAGGAGATTTACACCAAGATTCAGTCGGGATGGCAGAATGTGGAAGAAGAAGGTAGCTATGACACTGTGCCCAGGCCTTGTAGCCTTTCTGAGTATCAACAGTGAGAAGTGAAGACAAACTTGTTTACTGTAATTGTGAATATTAGAAATATGTAATTATATTGTTATTGTTGTTGTGTTTTTTTTGTAGTACATGTATTGTATACGCCAAATATTTTGTGAGGTTTTTATTTTTGTGAATTTCTCAAGTTGAGTGCTATTCGCCAATTCAAAAACACATGAGAATATCAACTGTAGTGTTGACATGAATGTGACGTGCATGCATGATACATTTCTCCATTCAGTCCTGTAGTTCGTGCTTGTGAATTTAACCACTCGCAAAATTGTCTGGAAGTCTCGATTCGCGAAGAATTAGACTCGCTAGATATATGGCACATACAGTAACTGGTGTGCTCATCGTTTATGTATGCTGTAAGCTACGTGTGTGTAAAGCACACAGTTTCACAGTCATAGCATGTTTGATGTGTGTTGAACCAGAGCACACCTTTGTAAGAACGTCCTGTATAGCTGCTTATACCCCTGTTCCACAGAGATTTTCTTTTTGTCCTCTGTCACTCATCGGAAGCAAAGTTTTTTGCTTCCAGCCACTCACTGAAGTGTATCGATTGCAGTCTGCTGACTATCGACTATCGGGTCAGTGTCGGACATGTCGGGTGTGATCCGATGTGGCAAAATCTTCCGATGAAGGAACTACGCTGAGAGCTTAATTCGCCATCGGACGTCAGGTCTAGTCGCAGGTCCAGTCAGTGTCGGATAAATGTCGAATCTGTCTGATAAGTGTCAAATCAATCCAATGTGTGTTAGATTTCTGTTGTGGGGCTAACGGGCATGTCAAGCCAACGCCCTATGACTGTCTGTAGAGTTTCTGATGGCTAATCAGTCATCAGGCAGGTTAACCAGAGTCTTGGGCTCTTCTGGCATTGGTGTCACCCTTGGTGAGCCTTGGTGCGAGAATCTGGAGCTTGTCGGATCAGATTCCATCGGAACTTATCAGAACGCCGAAATTTTTGCATTTTGAGGATCAGATGCGCCTCTGATAGTAGGGTAGAATGGAACCTTTAGATGGGTATAGTGAACTTTACTGTCATTGTCGATCCAAGAGGTTGACTATTCACTGCGATGCAGATGACATGTTTCAGATATTTTGCAGGGATGTGTGGTCTATAAAGCGGATACAGGATGTGAATGTGAGTGTATTTGATCTATACCACTGGTATATGGCGAGAAATTATATGTTCTGTCTGGGTATACGCATAAATGGGGAAAGAACAACAACAAAAAGCAAAAGGCATGTAATGTGGACTTGCCCATTAATTTTGTACCTGTGTGTAACCAAGTCTGCTAGTTGTACAGTGCATGTGTTTGTGTGTGAGTGTGAAGATGCATCAGGGAAAAGAAAAAAGGTTGAAAAAAGCATGTTGGGGGATGTAATGTAATTCCACTCATCCTGGTAGTAAACAGTGATTCTAAGAGGAAAGGACACTTTTTCATCAGGTTATTAAACAAGATAGCATGGAATGGGGAGCATGACACTTTTTTTTCAGTGTCAGCCTGCAATTTTGTCCGTATATGATGGAAATGAAAATAATCCTATAATTTCCTTATCCTTTCCTTGAAGGATCTTTCACTTGCATAGGAAGAAAGTAATCTGCCTTAACAAGGTGAATGTAACGTTACAAAGGTTCCATGAATCGACCTTGTGCTGTATATTTGGTTCGTGAGCTTCCATTTTAACTTTTGTTGATTTGGTTATTGTTGAAATTGCCTTGTTTTGCAAGTTTATGGAGCTGCTGCTATTTATGAGATAAAAAAGAATATGATGAATATGCAATGATGACTCACAATGCAGCAAAATTATTTCAAAATAGTCACACCTGGATTTGGATAAGACGAAAGATTATCCGATGATTCCTAAGCAGTACACCGTGTGAAAATCTCTTTCTTCTTCTAAAACATTAATCATACATGGATTGACTTGCAGACTATTCAAAGTGTATCAGCAGCGATGGATTCTTTCAGCCCCATTCCAAGGGTGAGTGTTTCCCACGTGATCCTCAAGAACAGGAGGCTTCTCTGATGTACTGTAAAAGTAGAAATGTTCGCGCATCTTCATGCAAAGTGAAGCTCGAGCAAATATAAAAGTGCGCAAATTTTTGGCTTGGATTTATTTTATATTTTTGATTGCAAGGTAGGCATATTGTAAGGGTATAACTGCTATGTTATTTGTAGTTTTCGTTACACATGCTAATTCTGTAGAATGAATGAATTTGCTGCCATCATATTAAAATGCAGACCAGATACCTTTTACTGTGGTACGTGCGGCCAAAAATATTGAACCACCTTGGCAGTTGTGAGCTCTTAGAAGTGCTCTCTCAATCATCGTGACCATCCACTAAATGAAAAACATGTCATATTCATCCTACCTGGCCAAGTGCCAAAAAATTTATTAGCATGAAAATGTCCACTTTTACAGTAACTTGATTATATCACATAATTTACAATGCTCTTAACAGAAACATTTTGCACTAATTTTTAAAATTCTTTTTATTTTTGTCATTGACGTCTCAAGATGACTATTGTAAGGCATGAAATATCATCAAGTATGGCAGTGATCACTGACTGCATTATTTCAAAGCTGTGTTGATATTATTACTACACATTGTCAGTGTTCCACACCATACTTATGACCAAATATAATTCTTCTATGGAAAGATCTATGCAGTGGAAAGTTTATATTTCTTATGTGAGTTATATATTTGCATTTAAAAAGCAGAGTGAGAATGTTGAATGTTGAATGTTGAATTTCTCTCTTTTTGAAAATGTTCAAGATTACTTTGAAAGAATTAACTTCGATAGTGTTTAATCTGGCTAAACTCTTGTGTGCATCAATATCGTCTTAGGGTGCGTTCAAGTGCTCTCCTATAGCATACTGTACCATACCATACCCCTCCCCTGCCAGAGGAGCGCTTGAACATTCCTAAAGTCTACCATACCTTACTATACCGAGCCAAAAGTGGACCACTTCCCGATGTGCTCCACTTCCCGATGTGCTCCACCATAATCATACCAGTAGTTGGCATGAGAAAAATGTGCAAAACATGCACTACATCATAATACAGAGAGTTGATTCTCTTTGTTAGGGACACCTGTAAGTAGCGTAAAAGCGCACCAGGTGCACGACCCTGTTGCTACAAAACATGTGACCCCCTCTGACTGGAGTCTCAAAATTATTCGTGGGGTACGCTTTCTCCACAGAGCGCTCGAACACTCCAGATCTGGCATGGCAAGGTATGGTACGCTTTGGTTCAGCTGTTCATGGCCTTTGAGTGGTACTCAGTCCATAAACCATTCCTGTTCTACTTCCTCCATTTCCTTACCTTCCATTCTTCATCTCGTCCCCATCCTTCTGTCCATCAGTGGGCCTGCTGGCAGGGCGCTACCAGGTGGTGCGCGTCCTCGGCAGGGGAAACTCCTCCACCATCGTCCAGGCCCATGACACCTTCAGGCCGGGCCACTTTGAAGTGGCCATCAAGATCCTCAAGCCGGAATACTTTGCCCTGGGCTATCAGGTACAACTACTCCTTTTCCCCTCTCCTTTTCTCCATTTTTCTCCTTCAATCTCTCTCTCTCCCTCTCTCTGTCTCTCCTTCACTCTCATATATGCCAAGGAAGCACAAAGGATACAATAGGGGGCTTTAAATTTTGCGATGTGGACATATGAAGGAAAAAAAAAACTTGTTCTGTGCATGCGCAAAATTGCTTATCAAAATTGATCTTGCATCGTCTGAGTTTTTACTACACGTTCTGGGCCATTTTTTGCATTTGCTCAATTCACGATGCAGAGAGGGTCTACTTGATGCACTGATCATATGGGGGTGCCATTTTACTTTTTTAGTTGATATTTTTATTGTATGCTTGTATACATTTGAATGTATTCATGCTGATTCATGTAAGATCTCCGCAATTCAGCCTGCGGGCTGCAATGGATGTTATTCAATAAATACCTTTCAATGAAACAACTTTTTACAGGGCGTGTCTTCACTTTGATCTAAAACTACTTTGCAACATGCAGGGAAAGAGGAGAACAGCCAGTGTAATAGTCGTCTAAACGTCTGTGTCGCAAATCTAAAGCTCCTTATTAGATATTAGAAATACTTCAGCTGTTAGATAGAGGTAGACTATCCACATACATAAAGCTGTTGAAGGTGTGATAGGTGATAGTATCAGAATGTTTTTAATGAGAGTAATGCAATACCATCATGATGTTGATTTGCTCGTTCAAAGAAAAAAATGTTACAGAGGCAGCTACAATAGGCTAGAAAGTGAAGATATTGTTTACTGGGTTGACCATGAAAGTTTAATTAGACTATAATGCTTAGTCATACCTGTGAAGGTTTTAATGGCATTAGTCATCAACAGCGCGAAAAATTGTTTTTGTTTTGTTTAATTGATGATTCTAAAATTCACGGGCGTGTAGCAATAAATGGTGTTAATTGCCTCATAATGGAACAATGTATGATACTTAATGTATCCCTACACTGATGATTTTTTTCGAATTTGCTTTTTGATGGGAAAAAAAATAATCAGGAACGATCTCGTTTATTTTTTTTAATGAAGTATAAATCTGTACGAGCTACTGCAGTAGATTTGCTTCATCACCCAGTCTGATTTTTCAGAAGATAACAAATTTAAGTTAAATTTTCAATACTGTAGAATTCATGGATGTGTCATCTATGTTTTAGTTTAAATGAGGGATCATCATCCAATGTACGTTTTTTGTTATCTTCTTGTTTGTTTGTTTTTTTCACTACAGGAGAGTCACCTGATTTTGGAGCTGAACAAGGCAGATAGCCATAATATCTGTGGAATAGTCAAATTGTTGGTAAGTTGTTATATATTCCTGTATAATTTGTCTATTTTCTTTTAGTCTGTTTTCTTTTAGTAACTTTATAGCCTTATTTTATTTGATCAGGCCAAAAAGAAAAAAAGAAAAAAAAAAGATGGCTCCAATTCTTAAATTTCAAAAACTGCTCATTGGAACAACATGGATCAAAGGGGGAAAATCTTTAGGCAGATACACATTCTGTAATTATGTGTGTGCAAACTGCGAAGCAAGAAGTGTAGGCTTACAGAGAGATGTGTCTGCTCTACTGCAAATGAACTGTTTTAGAATAACTCGTAATTCATATCTTATGTTTTTTCCTACAGAATACCTTCAAACTGGGGCCCTTTTTCTGTATGACCTTTGAACTGATGCAGCCATGGCCATTACATCATGTCTTCAAGAAGATAACGGATGGAAAGGAGGTAAGCGATGTACATGTGAGCTTGTCTTCTGTTAAATGGTTGTGCTGTGAGAAAAAAAAAAAAAAAACCCAAAATATTATTTGATTTAAATTTTCTATTTGAATTGACGTGTTGTACAATTGTACGTGACCACCATGGAAGCGATGAATGGCGTGCAAATGTCCACAGGACTGACAGCTTTAGGTCTCCTCTGAAGGTCTATTAAAGCAGTAGATATAAAGTGCCTTGACTAGGGGGGCATCACTGCTGCTATGGGTCTTGAACCTAGGATCTTATGAGTCCATCGTCATTTCCACAGATCCACTGCAGTTCCTCTGCATAGGGGGACTGGATTAGAAAACAAAAAAGCCTAAAAAAATGGATGGAGCAATCAAAATTTGGCTGCATTGAAAAAACAACAACAACAAGAATCATCCCCATGCTATCGTAGCTTCCACTGAAAAAGCAACAAAATAAAAAAAAATAAAACAAAAAACAATCTGTGTGGTACCCAGAGAGAAAGAGTGCTACATGGATACATGTACATTCAGAGAGTTAAACAGAATGGATGGATGGATGAATGGATGAATGGATGAATGGAAGGAATAAATAAGGAGGAGAGGGAGAAAGAGAGAAGGATTGGTTTGTGCAACATTAATGATATTTTGCAGATTTCTTCATCAAGATAAGCTCTATTCATGTTCCCAAAACCTATTTCTCTCATTTCTGTGTTTCTCATTGGAGGCATGATTACACAATTCAAATTCCTTATTGGATTTGCGGGAATGTAGCATGCAGCGAGGAATGTCCCATAATCTAATATTTCTTCCGAAACAGAAATATGATTTCTGTCTGCTATGCAAGCACAGACCTGCACGTGTTTGCCATCATCACCTGAAAGTGCAGAAATTAAAGTGTGTCTTCTGTATTAAGGCTTTTAAAACACAGGAACACTTTCCACACCGCTATAGTGGCTTCATTATTGAAAAGCAGTAGCAGTGTTCAATTTTTCGTAGTATCTGTTTGAAATGGTCATATTGAGGATATCCTTAATTTCCCTTTATCATCACATTTGTATTGCCACTGGATTTGAGTGTATATGTGCATTTCATCATCAGAAAGGTTAAATGCGTGCTGTTATCGCACTATCTTTGGAGTAGAGCTAAAATGTCTCAAACTGGTTACAGCGTGGATGCCTAATGTGTGCTTTGAGTTGGCAATTTACACACTCATAATGATACAGCAGGTGTAGAAGTTTAGTTCTACCAGTCACTCTGTGGTTTTACCAAATAGTAAACATATGATTATCGTCAAATTGTCTTCATAATTCCAATGAAAATAAACATTTTAGCTTTTCGATGCTCTAGTGATTTATCGTGTGGGAATGTCGACTACAGCTGCTTTCAATACAGAGAGTAAAGGGTGGATGGAGTAACTGTCGATTGAATAGTTCCCACTTATCACAGCTAGTGTGGTTACTAAAATGTCTGTGTTGTGTTAGGTTTCTATGTAGAATGACATATCACCTGCCTTGCAAAGGAACGGCTTAGGTGGACAGAGAGAGAGAGAGAGAGAGAGGGAGAGAGAGAGGCAGACAGAGAGACGAATGCTCGAAAGAGAGAGGAGCGAGAGAGAATTCTTGGGAAGTGAATGATTTGAAAGATGTTATGATAAATATATGCATTATAAGGTGCAATCATTCTTGCTTATAGTTGCCTTGAAATTTTCTTTGCCCCCCAAGTGAAAGGAGGCGGAATAATAGTAGATTTCCCTTAATTTAGACCTGCAGAAAGAAAGGAGCATGTGAAGGCATGCTATACCTCATTAAAAAAAAAGTTTGCACCTTTTTCTTGTCTACTAGGATGATATTGTTGTCGTCATTATCATTCTCTGATCTCATGATCATAGTCAGCATTGCCATGACCAGTCCTTGCAATGTCGATGATTTTGTGATATTTCTTTCATCATCATCAATACCATCAATGTCATCATCATCATCATCATCATCATCATCATCATCATCATCATCATCATCATCATCATTATCATCATCATTATCATCATCATCAACATCATCACTGTAATTAATAAAAGTTTACTGAGCAAGCCACACTACAGCAATGAGACTACTAACTTTATACAGCTTAAGGGCTTCAAAAACAAGGAACAGCTTTCAGTATTATCAATGAGCACTCAGTACTCTGTGTGCAATGGGAACTATGAGCACGTTCAAGAAATGGTGGAGAGGTTTGGATGTAATAATGCTATGCTCTCTCGTCTTTGCGACGCACTTATTTCCTGGAAAACCTGTCAGGGGCAATTGACTCTCGGGTGAATTCTCCTTGAACCTCGCGCCGTCATTTGATATCGCTCACGAGAATCTTTTGCTTGAGCAAGTTTGATTTCTCCCACCCCCCCCTACCCTCACTACTTCCCAGTGTCTGGGTATACATACAATCAATCTACTTCCCCATCCCCTCTATGAATGTGATGGGTAATCAATAGCTCGGCGTCAGGTACCTAACTTGTCGCAAAGGTCTGCATTGGTGTTTGGCCGCCATTCACTCTCAAGCCTCGGTTAAAAAGGATAATTGATTAGGAAGAGAAAAAGGAGGGGAAAAACTGAGAGAGGGAGAAACAGAGAAAAGGTAAATTGAGGATTTTTTTTTTTCAAACAAAAGAATGGAAACAATGGATTGTAGGGAATAAAGAAGAGTTACCATGTGTCGTCCAAGTCAATCTAACCATGCAAAAAACATGAGGGCAACATTGTCATACACTAAAAAAAAAAAAGAAGAAAAACTTATGAAAGAAGCATAATGTTCTTGGAAATGCCTCTTCTCCCAGGCAGCGGTTGGGAATGAATATGATATTGATCTGGGGATAATTCGCTCATGCCTTTACGCATATTTATAGAGCTCTGTAGCAGTTGTGAATCTGATGTCAAGATTAAAGTCAGTGGTGTTGCAATTAGCATGAACATGTACCTTTCCACCTGTACTTACCCTTTTGAGTCTTGTGTGCAGTAAACTTGGATATTAAAATAATCACGAAAACAGTAAAGACAATCCGGACATGTTTTTTTTTTTCTTTGCATAGATTTAACCCTTGTTCCTTTCAAAACAGTAGAAAACAAAGTGAAATGAGCCTTTTTTTTCAAGATCTTGCTAATAAAACATCAAAACACTTTCATAATTCAGATATGTTGCATGAGATGTAGACATTCTGATTAAACTTTAGACAAAATCTTGTAAGGCGAAAGATCACAAATTTTGCTGAAAAAAAAAATGTTTTACCTTGCCATAATTTCAGCTATGGTGACCAATGGTAATGTAATTTGGCAGAATGGATACATCGGTTTAGTTCAGTTCAGGTTCAGTAAATATTTTTCATCCAACAAAGAGTAAAAAAATACAAAGCATGCATTACACTTACATCGCTTTGATCAAATTGAAAAAAAAAAATCAACACAATAGGAGTCATATAAATATGAGTCATCAATGCATTATACTTTGAAAGCTGACAGAAAAGTAAGTATGGAAAAAGTATATACATCTTTACATGACAGGACAGTAATGAAAGGTCAAAGGTTAAGATAGATTTACAATGTACTGACTAAAACATCCCTTTCAAGCCATAACCATAGCCAGGATGTCCAATGGTAATATAATTTTGTCGGAAGGATAAAACTGAACAGTGATTCGATTGCCTAAAAGGCAAAGGTCAAAGATCACTGAAAGTTTAAAGTGTCATTTCCTACCATAACTTGCAGAAAGAAAGCCCAATGATGATGTTGTTTGGTGTTATGGATAGCAGTGAGTTGGTAATATCTTACCTGAGCAGAGATGGAGTAAGGTCAGTCCTCGAGGTCAGTAATCAAGATTGATGAACTCCTTCAAAATGTAAATGAAGCATCATGTACCTATATGCAGGTATTATTGCATGAGAAGACTTAGTCATCACACAGAAGTTGACTGCATGCTGCAGTCAGATTGGTCTAGTTTTCCTTTTGTTTTGATTTTAATTATTTCAGTGCTACAGAATGCCATGTCAGATGACTTTATGATAATGAACAAGTATACTACTGGAGAGTACCATGACAACAAATGCATTCTAAAAAGGAAATGGTTGTTTTTGTTGTTGCCAATATACATATGTAGATGTCTCTATCTTTTTTTTAAAAATATGGAATGGTTTCATGTCACTCCAGTGAAGTCGTTAAGTTGCCATCTGCTTTCAGTATCTTGTGATGCGTACTTACTTCTGAGTGTTAACGACCAAGTCATAAAAGTCAACATGATCCCATCCCGCTCGTTGAGTTTGTTTATTTGTTTGTATGTTATGTTTACTGTTGCTATGGAGCATTGAAGCTAGGGAGGAATGACTACGAAGGATGACCGGAAGAGCCTGTTTGGTTTAGGCTTTCTTCCCATGCTGTGGTGATCGATGCAGCATCCAGAAATATAATATGAACTCAAATGTTTGAGCTGTAGTCCATCTTGAAAAAAAGTCAAAACTTTAAGAGAGAAAGAAAAAGTATCTTCTCTTCCTATTCTGAAAATTCTGAGCAAGACACAATTGCATTCATCACATTGGCAATGATGTAAGATGGCAGACTTGTCAAGATACAAAGCATTATCAGCAGGCACACGTCACAAATACGAGTTGCCTGCAATTGCGTGCACACTGTGTGGAAGCAGTAGAGATGGTACTGTACACGTTAAAGCATTTGCAGGTTTTAATCGTCTGCCATTCGTCAAGACTAAAGCCGCCGTGTGTTCACTGTACCATATCCGCTTACATTTCGTATATTAGATTGACTTTTCAGCAGTACAAAGTTCCTGCACGTCGGGACTGTGTGTGGTAATTTCATATTGGTCAATTGCGTGTCCATTACGGTCAATTATGAATGTCACAAGCATGAGTCTTATGATTTATGGCGATCCTGATAAAATTTGAGAGGCCATTCGTTCTAATTGACTTTTTGTTTTTGGATCGGTCAGCTCTCTCTCTCGCTCTCTGAGCCAATTTTCTGCACACAATCTTCATTTCTGCCTGCCAATTACGCTTTCACACATGGTACCATATGTCAAATACCATACCCGAACTCTAGAAAATCATGTCTTGTCCATTCACTAGTCTGTGATTGAATAATCCCTTTAAGCTTCTCATTTGCCATGATGACCAGAAGACAGCTGTGAAAATGCGACAGTGAGTAAGTGCATGGTAACTTCGTGATGTTTCTTCTCAACTGCCGGTTGCCCCACAACTCAAGCATTCTCAGCGAGATATCCAGCGCATTGAGGAAGGTGTTTCTGTCCACATAATTGCATTTTGAAACGATAAATTAGGCAATCAAGTGACAGGACTTATCCCTGATGAAATCTTGCTTGAAAGTGTCAAAGCGGTGTAAGCACAATTAATGAAATGATCTGTAGCTGAACGTCTCTTTGACTTATAGGCCCGAATTCATGAAGGTGGTACAAATGAAACCATGGTTTAAACCATGGACAAAAACCATGGAGCACCAAGTGTCGCATAGAATATTTCCTTACGAAATCAGTCATTTCGTTGATGAAATGATTATTTTGTAACGAAATGACAACATTTTGTAACTAAATGAACATTTCGTCCATGAAATGATAATTTTATTAACGAAACAGTCATTTTGTCGATGAAATGACCAATTTCGTAACGAAATATTCCGTGCGACACTTGGCGTTCCATGGTTTTTGTCCATGGTTTAAACCATGGTTTCATTTGTACAACCTTCGTGAATTCAGGCCATTATGTCTCCTGCATAAATTAACAAGATAGCTAAACAGCTCTATGACTTATCTTGTCTCCTGCAGAAAACTTATCACGTATTCCGTCATAACTATTCCATTTCATCTATTGTATACGCCATATATTTTATGAATGTAATATTTTGCAATTGTGGACTTGTACAACAATTTTCCAGTGGTTGAATTCGCAGTCAAGAATCCCATGGATGGAATGTGAAAGAATTATCAAACAGTGTACAATGCACTTATTTTGATACAGAAGGAATATATTTATGAGTTGTTGATTTTGCGAGTCATGATTTTGCGAATATCTGTTGACTTGCAAAACTCAGAAAGTCAACACTGCAAACCCCCCTCCCCCCCAAAAAAAAAAACCCACCATGCACAGTATCCTTTGTCACATATTCTTTTTCAGCTATAGCAAAGCAAACATGCACTTTGTATAATTAGTGTATTTGTCTGGCATATAATCTGGTATGATGCATTTATATCATTGACTATTGAATGGGGAATGCAGCGCTGCCTGTCCATGTGTAGAGCAAATCTCTCGTTTGCGGCATTGCAGAAATGTTCAGCACTTCAGTCAGATTTCCCCACAAAGATTAATCCAAGAAAGAGTATGTAAATGTAGACGCGCCTTGATATTTATGACAGGGAGGTCGCTAGGGTTAACCCGTTGAGGACGAGTCCCGAATATACTCAGGCAAGTGCCTATGGGAAATGCGAGTTGTAGCAAAATCAGCCCACCCTCAACGGGTTAATGTTCGGGTGTTTATGGAGGGATTTTATATTCTCATAACTTCTCTGAAATCACCGTGATGAGTTAGTGGTCAGAAATGAACAGACCATCAGCTGATGTCAGTGGGCAAACAATGTTTGCGGGATGCCACTTGGTCACTGTCCCATCTCTCTCCCCTCTCTACCTCAAGTTTCTCTCAATTACCAGCTGCAAAAGTTAGGTTCAGTGGTGCAAAGAGGATACCCTCCTTGGCTAAATTTCCCAGGGGATCTCGTCCTCGCCCCGCGGGGAAAAAGGAGACACTATCGCAGAGATGTCATAAAGTCTGTTGTCTGTTGTTACCTTTATCTGTGTGTGCATGAGTCTGTGTGTTTGTGTGTATGTGTGTGTGTTGATAGATAGCTGGCTTCTTTGTGTTTTCAAAACGCTTCAGGTCTAATCTTGATTAGGGGAATGCTACGCTCTGAGCGGAGATGCCCTAACGTTGGTGTCAAATTTCAGGTGCCTCGATCTTGGTTTTCGCAGAGTGCACAGCTATTGCGTGCACCAGCTAATTTTGCGTGATTCCACAGAGGGTTTGGCTAAGCTGAGGGTGCACTAAAGTCACTAATGCCAGCGACAAAGACCGTGCTAGTTGAATAATTTGCTAAGTTGTGTAAGCACAGACTTGACAATATATATAAATGTAGATTTCTATGGCTTCGAAAGACTGATACAAGGTAGATCGAACCTTTGATTTTCCCTAATAAAGCTATAGCTGCTTTTACTGTGTTTCACACAAATATCTAATCCTAGAAAATTTGGCTATACCTTTGCCCATCATTGATTGTCAATCATACAAAGTCTCAAGTACTCTTAAGGCAAATTTAGTGCAAGAGAAAGATATCTCTTATATATATGCATATCAAAATTTTTGCAATACCAAAAATATCAGAGGAAATTTTCTTGGTTTCTTTTCTTTTTCTTTAAAAAAATTTTTGATGATGGTATTTCAATGACTAGATCATTAAAAGTGTGGTCCTGCAGTAATTTTCATACAGAGAATCACAGAAAATCTAGGTTTACCACATTGTACATTCTTCAACAGTGTGAACTGATAAAAGCTATCCTTGAAACAGACCATTACAGTATCATTCTGTCTTTTTGTACGATTCTCCTGGACACTACGCATTACCTCGCATACACTGCAAATTTTTGTCACATGCATCACCTTGTGTTCAGCTACGACCAGAACTGTTTCTACTGAGCAATAAGATATCATGCTACGTGGCGATGCAGGGGGATGCAAGGCGAGGGAACTTGCAGTCAGTGGTGAACCAGGAAGTCGGGTCTTATAAGGTCACAGATTGGGTTGCGCACTCACTGCCTTATGGGCAAGTAAACAATTAAGATGGCGGCATTCAGACCGAGACTCAAAAGGCACACAGTGCAGTACATTATAGAGTAGTATAGTGTGATGCGGCTGCTGCAATCAATAGAATAATGCACAGAATCTCTCGGTAGGAATTTGAGACTTTCTGGCACTGTACCGTGAATTTTGTTTACCAGCTCTGTTTCTACCGAAAAACGTCCCTCGCATCACTTGACATCGACCACCTAAAGAGGTGGACATCAGATCGCCTCTAATCACCCACTTCCCAATGTGTTTCTAAAAAAAAAAAAAAAAAAATTAAAAAAAAAAAAAATTGAGGTGTTACCTGCATCACTGCGCATCAAGAGCAAATAGTGTAAATCGACTCTCATCTGTCACAAGCGATATCCTTGTCATTTCAATGGCCAACGAGACCTCGCTCTTTTGGCCTCATTAATACATTTACTCGTTCATCTTTTTTATTCATTTATCACTTTTCTTTTGGTGGAGTAATGATCATTACTTTTTAGTGATATGCAGTCATATGCCAGCAATGCATCTTTGCACACATCTGTGATGCAACAGTGCATAAAGGTCACAGGGTTTGTGCTTTGCAAAAAGTGATGAAGATACAATTGCACTTTTGTAATGTCAAAGAATTACTTTTCTCATCTTCTCACTCAGCTGTTGTAATGACTGATATGTATAATTTATATATGTATGTATTATAAGTGTAATAATAAAGTAGATTGCTGCCAATGAAGTAGTTTGCCAACCACACTATTTATTCCCAAGCTAGTGCCCTTTGGCCTTTTTCATGACTGTATGTGAATCAATGAAAAACAAAAGCCTGCCATGTTAATACTGTTTAGTGTGTGCTTGGAGCCAGTGTCTTGCAGATAAGATTTGAACTCCACATTATGTTCAACTTTATGACTGTAATGACAGTAATAATGAAGATAGTAATGATAATAATAATAATAATGATAATAATAATGATGATGATGATGATGACAATAATAATAATAATAACAATAATGATAATAATGATAATAATGATAATAATGATAATGATAATAATAATAATGGTAATAAAATAATAATAACAATAATGATGATGATGATGATGATGACAATAATAATAATAATGATAATAATAATAAATAGTGGCTATTTGTACAGCGCACAGGTCCACCTTTTGGTGCTCATAGTGCTTACAAAAGCGTTGATGTACAAAACATGAGATGTGGAAAAAAAAACCCACCTGATATCAAATTAATAGAAATGTGTGTGTTTCAATTAAATTTGTCTAACATATACTTTAAGAAACTTATATTATTAGAAAGTATGCCACCATTTGGTAGTTTTTTAGAGAGAGATAAGTGAGAGAGAGAGAGAGAGAGTAAGAGAGGGAGAGAGAGAGAGAAGGGGAGAGGGGAGAGGGGCACTGGTAGGTGCAGATGTGAATATTCATCAGCTGAGATTAGGCAGGCTCCATCTTTTAATTGGGATAATGTTTGTCATCTCCGGAGATAAGAGAGTTTCAGCCAAAAAGGGATAGATGGCTTGATGGGGAGAGAGGAACACTGAGAGAAAGAGATATTCAAGTTAAAGGGATGGTACAGTGTTGGTGGAGATGAGAATTGGGCTTTTAACTTTTTGCTAGATACCAAGAAAACACTTTATAGTACAGTGCATACCATTTTAAGAGGAATTCAAAGTTTACTCGATGAAAATCGGGTTTGGAATGACTGAAACATCCAAAAACAAAGTAAAAGAAAGCGATCATAATAAAGTGTGAGTCCCACACTTTATTAGAATCGCTCTTTTTTTTTTGGATATCTCAGCCATTTCAAAACAAATTTTCATCAAATAAACGTTCAATTCCTCATAGAATTACATGCTCTTTCATATTTCATAAGAGGTTTCTCATTATTTCACCAAAAAATGTTAGAAACCTGAAATTAGGTCTCAATCAAAACTGTACGATCCCTTTAAAGGGGCATTCGAGACGATTTTCATAATTTCACATGATGTGTAGTACTGGTACATAAATTGACAGCTCCATGTTATAGATTTGTGGAATTCATTGTGGTCCTTGAGCAGAGAAGTTCACCTGTGTAGAATCTATGCACGCCTTCTTCCTTTGTTCTGCTTCTTGAGCCCCAACTGATACGGTAGTACAGTACTCTCCGCATAATCAGGTAGGCTCGGGCAGAGCGTTTCTTACCCAATTAAGCGGAGTACCCGATTAACAGAAGAACACATCTCATTCACAATTGACACACACAATGTGTATGTACATACATTGTACACTGCACCAAACACCTACACTTTATACTTACGGAAAATGCGTGCTTGCACGGCACATTACACATACCTTACACTCGCTCATTCACGAACAATAATTCACAGTCTTTTTATGGACAATGTCTTCAGAAAACTTTGTTGTTTGATTATAGACTCCTCGCTAAAACGCAGGCGCTTTCCGAAATGAACACGACTCTTTACGTGCACTAGTCACGCAGAACGGCGGGTTGCTGGTGCATTGCCTGATTTTCGTTGCAAACTTCTCGTATTTTGAATATTGTTGCGGAGCAAGGGAGAAGCGCAAACTGTGTGTTCAACTCCTGTCTGTCTATGCAGCTGTGAGTTCCAGCTATATACATGTGTAATGTTCGTTTACGTGTGGCAAGTCGGTGCTAGTACTTGTGTTTTCATGTTTAATCACTGCCCAAATGATCGGTCTTCTCTGCAAATTAAGCAGAGAATGCAAGTAGCGGTGTAAAATTTGACATTCATGACTTCTGAAGTGTTATATCTGCGATAAAATGTGGGTAGAAATTAGATAAGAAGCAAATCGTTTACCCGTTTATGCGGAGAAGCAACCCGATTATCAGGTAATTTTAATGTGCATTGGAATTGTTTTTGACATTACTACCCAATTAAACGGAGTACCCATTTAAGCGATACCCGATTACGCGGAGAGTACTGTATATGTTGGAGCGATGCTCGGCCGAGGATGTGAATATTCTGCTTTAATAGGATTTTTGGACTTTATCCAGTTTATTACCCCAGGAAACCGAGATTAACGTTACCCTAACTATAACCCTAACCTTTGCCCTAACCCTTACCCTAACCCTAATCCTAAACTGAGTAAACTCTAAAAATCCTAAAGCAGAATATTCATATCCTCGGCTGATCGTCGCTCCAACATATGCTACCAACTCATACATTCTTATGGTGAGGCTGCTCTCTCTTCATCCTTGTTCATTACAATTTGTTTTAAATTTCAAAAATATTCTTATTCCTCATCCCAATCACTATAAATTCTGAAACTCTGTGTACTCAATATATAACTAATTTATAGTTGTTCGAATGTAAAAGTCTGAAAATCATCTGGAGGTCTCCTTTAACAGGAAAGAAGAGAGAGGGGGGGGGGGATAGAGAGGGGAAGAAATGAAAACTGCAAATGCTCAAAGCCTGCCTATCTGGAGTGGGGATCATAGGATGCATGCTAACAAGTCTGTCAGGAAGATACCATGGAAATGAGTTTTGCTGGTGGCGCTAGTGGTAGGCCCCTTGCTGAGTGAGTTCCTCTTCCACACCGATATTTTTATGTTGTTTATAAACATACTTTTAAATTCCTTGATTTTGTTTGCCCAATCATTGTCTGGCCTTTTTAAAGGGATGGTATCAGTTTTAGTTGAGATAGGGATCAGGTATTACTTTCTGCAAGATGATTAGAAACCACTTAGTACATGAAATATTAAAAATCATACAATTCTAAGAGAAATTAAAGGTTTATGTGATGGAAATCGGTTTTGAAATGGCTGAGATATAAAAAAAAGAGTGAAACAAAGAGATCCTAATAAAAGGTGGGATCCACTTGTTGTGTTTCACTCTCTATGTTTTTTTTTTCTGTTACCAAATTTCAAGCTGGATGCAGACACCAAGTCTACATATTTGAATGAGATCGTTTGTGCTACTGTGATATTCACAGTACGTTGACTTTCATGAATTGCATGCTACTTTTGGAGAGCGTGAATTTGACGACCAGTAAGAAATATCTTCACAATTGATTTTCTGTGTCCATGTAAAAATACATCATTTTGAATCTTAATTTCTGCTCTTTCAGAGGCTGCCAATCCATGTCTGGCTACTTTTTGTTGGTTTTGTTATGCAAGGTCACAAATGATACTGAGGGGGGGGGGGGGGTGTTCTACTGCTCTATGAGATTTTTGTCTGTGATTTTGCAAACAGCACTGCAACCATACACAGGTCTCTGGAAATCCTCATTCCATTGCCCACTACATACCGTAAAATGAGGAATGTTCGCGCGCATCCTAATTTCGCAAATTTCGCGAGAGTCAAGATTTGCGAAATTAAAAGGCACATGAAAGTTCTTGTCTACACTATATGCATTATGTTAGAGGCAACTTACGAAAATTTTATGCTGCGAAAAAGCCCGTCGGCTCCAATTCGCAAATATTTTATTCCGCGAAAATATCTTGTTTTACAGTAAATCACCCAAGATGGAATAATGAATGTACTTTAAATAGATTATTAATGAAGGTCAAGCATTGTCCGACCATTTAGCAATGCAAAGAGGAAATGCTTATTTGAAATATTAATGATTGAAAAGTACAGTGATTGCGGGAGATTAACCATTGTATTATTATTTTATACATTAAAGATTCATCAATCCAAGGCCAGCAAGTCAATTTCAGATTGTTTTTATTTTCAATTTACCAGACTTAATGTCAATGCATTAAGGAAAATTAGCGTGATGAAGCAGGTTTGATGGACTGCTGTGGTAGGACATTAAAGCATCAATAAACTTGGGCAGGAAATGAAATAATATAATTTGTAATAAATTATCAAAAAAATATTGGTGTAATGTATAAACTTAGTTTTCTCCCAAAGTCTGTTTTAAAGTCAATCTATAGTGCTATAATTTTACCTCATTTGTATTATGGAATAACTGTTTGGGGCAATGCTCACGAATGTTACATTCAAAGACTTTTAGTGCTTCAAAAACGTGCAATACGAATCATTTCTCATGCCACTTTTCTTGCCCATACCCAGCCACTTTTTTTATCCCTGAAGATATTGCAGTTGAATGATATGTACAAATATCAAGCTGGCATTTTTATGTATTTGTGTAAAAATCGTTTATTACCAAAGACTCTCTTAGATATGTTCACTTTTAATAATCAAATTCGTAATTATAGCACGCGATCCGCGAATGATTTTCACCTACCTCTATCCCGTACTTCTTTTTATCAACGATCTATCATTTACATTGGTCCTACCCTGTGAAATTCTCTCCCCTGTGCAATTCGTAATGCTAACTCTTTGAATACATTTAAATCTGGTTACAAAAAAACTCTCTTTTATAATTATAGCCAAACTCATTGAGGTCAAGAGTATAATCTTTTATTCTTTATGATTCAAGACATCCCGTATTTTGTTGTCATTGTGTGTTTTGTTTTGTCTTGTCTTGTCTTGTCCTGTTCCTACATTTTACTTCAATTGAACACACTTTATACATGTAATTGAAATTGAATGAATGATTTTAGGTCAGCTAAAAATAAGGGACATTTCCTTTCTGGCTGCTACCTTCCATAGCAGATCTGTTAAACCTATGTATGTATGTGTTATTGTCAATCTATTTCTGTTGTTGTTTTTTTTCCTTTTCACTGTATTATTGATATGTTTGTAATCGTATCCGAATATTGATGTATGTATTGTTTTTTAATATGTTCCATGCTTTGGTGAAATAAAGAAACTTAAACTTGAAAAATATTAACACTGTTTGTTAGAGGGACTTTGGACAATGTGTACAACACTATGAGGTTTTCTATGCTAGTCTGTATCCATAGCACCCAAGGAGTTAAGCAAAGGCAAACTCACAGAGATGGATGAGGCTAGCAAATGTGTCAACTAATTTGTTTATATTTTTAGTGCAATATTTGTTTGTTTGTTTTTTCATACACCATGCATTGGCAACAAGGCTGCACTTTTCTCAACAGAAATCAAACAGTATATTTGGGGCCTATATGCCATAACAACCAAATCATGGTCTTTCCAACTGAGCAAATCACCTACTTAAACGAATAACATAGTCATTTATGAAAATATGCCAGACAGTTCTATGTTCTGGAAGCAGGTGACAACTTATTTTTGGGCCGCATCAGCAATCGCTGGTATTGAGGAGATTGAACATGATCTTATACACAAAGCACAGTGCAAAGAAGAAAGTTTTGCATAGCCGTAGTTACGTTGCAATATATACAATGATGTGGGATATGTACCGTCCAAATATTGTTGCATGCTTACTCTTCTTCACACAAGTTTTATTCTCAAGTTCAACAAATCATTTCATAGGCACACACACACACACATGCAATAATCCTTCAAAATCCTGACATGAAGTCGGCATCATTCTGTTCCTACTTATGAAACTGAAAATGAAACAACACATATGTCTTTTTTTTTTAAGTTGCAAAAACATGAAAAAATGTGAATGAAGTTTGTTATTAAAAGCCAGAATGGTGCTGAAAGTTTTTTGTCATGCTACCACATTTTTATTTTTCACCAAAGGCAGGATGCTGCTTATATGATGCTTCAGCCTTTCGGATATCGTTGTTAAACATGGGACCTAAATGAGAACATGTGTGTTTTTTTTTTGTGTTTTTTAGAATGTTAAATATGTTTTTCTGTGCATCAGTATGCTTTTGATGTGTGGTGGATGGCACCCCTGTGTTACCACCAACCAACTCTTTTCAGCCAACCCACACCCGCATTCACACACTCCCACATATACACACACACATATATATAATGTAAATGTGTCAATATATATGGATGTTATGTACAAATGTAATAGGAGTATGTTAGCAAACATACTTTTGCCCCTTTAAACTTCAAAGTTTGTACTTAAGTACGCAATAGCCCGAGTCCCCAAAACGAAAGTGACCGGGGCCGGAAGCGATGATGCCAGCCCTTCGGTATGTGGCATTGACCGCAAGGCGTGCCTCATGTCAAAGTAGGAGAGAACAGCATCCTGCTTGGGGTAGCGCACATTCCTATTCGATATCGTAAAATATGTATCAGAGTGGTCTGTACCAAGCACTATTAAACAAAAGTAGGACGTCCCATAGTGAGCTTGCCTGTTGTTGTCGAAAAGCTCGTTTGAGTGTGTTGGCCTTTATTTTCTCAACAGAGCCTCCCTAAGAATCCAAATAATGATTGCATTCTGTTGAGTACCAAAAAATAATATATAGAAAATTTGGCGTTTAATGCCAGGAGACTTTGATTAGCCTAATTCTGACAGATATCTTGATCACTGCAGATTCAGAGAACTAATGGTAATAAACTAAATATCAGTCAATCATCAACAATTTTTATCCTTTGTCAAGTATGCCATGATAGAGATTGTCGACATGAATTCTACAGGAAAGAAACAAGTCAATTTTTTTCCCTATATTGTCTCTGTTATAAGTCCTGTTTTTCTATTTGTCTATCTATCTATCTATCTATCTATCTATCTGTCTATCTATCGATCTCTCTATTTATTTATCCATCTCTCTATCTTTTTTTTTCTCTCTCAAATATATCCATATCTGTGAGGAAGAGGTTGTAAGGCATTATTAGCATCCAACAATATCAAACTGTTGCACCAAATTCTCCCGTTGAAACCATTAAATGTTTTTGGATGGTAATAATGCATTACAGTCTCTTCCTTTCATCTTTTGTTTAAAAAAGAATAGAACACTGGAACTAACATGTGGACTGCAATCCACGTTATATATATGTGAAATCATAATGTCTCAACTCTGTGAAGTGGAGGAGTATAAAGTTAGAGTTATATCTAAAATTCAGTGCAGAATAACTATTATGTTGAAATGCTTATTAGTTGGATAGCTCACCCCCCCCCCCCCCCAAAAAAAAAAGAAGTGAATTTACCATTTTTCAGGCCTTTTAACAATCATTTAAAGATATCTAAACTGATTTCCCCCAGTGATGTTAAATTCCTTATTTGGGAAAACCTGGGTAAAGCTACTACTTCAGGGATTGGAATCTTGTGCAATTTTATTTATCTTTGAAACAGTGACCAGCACCCAATATGCAGGCTACATAGAGATGTATTTGGAGAAATCTTCTTTTAGAGGAGTGCTTCAGGCCTGATCCATTCAGTTGTAATTGATATCCATCATTTTGACAGTTCCGTAAGATTTAGGATAGAACCAGATAATATGATGCTTTTCCAGAATAATACACATCTCTCCCCCCCACCCCCCCACCCCCCCCCCCCTCTCTCTCTCTCTGTGTTGAAAGTGAGAGGTAGACCCATTCAGAGAGCTCCTGGCAATAATTCACATTAACAGTCACTGCTTCAGAGGACTGGAACATTAATTTTCTCATCTTGTAAAGTGTAGACTTAGTGGCGCTCTCCGTTGTCACCGAGTTGCTGGGAATCTTATGCATAATATCATGCTTTCAAGAGCACACACACACACACACACACACACACACACACACACACAGAAGAAAAAAAAGGGAAGTGTTTTGCAAGACCATAAAGATAAAGAGTGACGGTCTTGTGATATCTTTTTTTTTTTTTCGAGCACAGTGGAACGTCGACAGCCAGTTACATTATCATTTCTTGTGTCCTGCCGCAAGTCCCAGGGGTATGTTAGCCCTCGCATTTATGCATTCATATCTCAAAGAGATTGTTTATTTAGCTCACAACCGTGGCGATTTCATTGGAGCCAGACATCTGTCTTCCCCCTCCCCCCCCCCCCCAGTCTAGTCAGCCACCCCTTAAGACCATCTTCTTGCTTTGCGTTGACAAAACGAATGAAGAAAATTGGGTCTAATAGATCACAGATGTTTCCTGGATTGTGTTATTGTTTCTCTCTATCTCTCTCTTTCTGATTGTGCCCCTGATTCTCCCCCCCCCCCCCCCCCCCCTTATCCTCCATTAGCTCCTTCTGAACAAAGACGCCCCTGTGTCGGTTTGGTCCCGGCATTGTAAATAACTTTAGTTGAGAGGTCCTCCGAAATTTATTATTCATCAAGGGTGACATCAATCGTGCGTGTATCACTTTTGGAGAGCTTCTCGCGGCTGATTACGTTTGGGAAATATTCATAGGCATTAACACGGCCTTAGCTGGAGATAATTTGTTGCCCGTTTGTGATCTCCCGGGGTTGGCTCGCTGGCAAGTATACATCCCATGTTCTCATTCAGATCGTCAATTTCTGGATCACGGGGCGACAAGCAGATCTAAGCGCTCGCACGTCGATCGCCCTTGGCAGTTTATGATTTCATTTGAGCAGTGCCGGAATGAGGGGTTCTTCAAGAAAAAAAAGAAGAAACCTACCGGAAAAAACAACCGAACATTAAAATTGCTGGTGATTCTCATGACGGCCTCATCAATTGGACTTGACAAGGGCAGTGTTATTGCAACATTGCATTCTGTTTCTATGGTTCTCGGCTGCGGAAAGGACCTGCGCTGAGTGTAATTGAATGCGACTCTTTTTTTATGACAGCTAACCAGAGCTTTTCTGTTTTTTAATGAGGATTGATTTAACCTATTGACACATTTGCAGGTTTTGAATTTGACCCTTTGGGAGTCAGATACTAAACTTACATACATGAGAGCACCAGAAGTTCTGTGTTTGAACAATGCATATTTGAAATATTTTCATTAAAAGAAGCCCACTTGTGAAGATAATCTGCATCATGTAGCATTAGTTATAAATCTTGCATTTTGAAACACTCACAGGTAATCACAATAATGTATGACAAACATGGCACACTTATTGAGCACAATTATCATCACAGTTTCCATTCTCTTGTTTGTATGACTGCAAATGAGGTAATTTCATCCATTGATTTCAACCTGAGACGTTTCAGCATGAAAAGTGAATGAAGGCTATGATACTGCCGCTGATACATGCTATCCCTAATAAATGGAATCAATAATATCCTGAATAGGGCAAGAGAACAGAAAATTTCTCTCAAAGATAAGTGGAACCACAACACACATATATGAAATGTTTGGGATAGTATCTTCAACTGAAAAGGAAAAGATTTTTTTTTCTTTTTTTGGTGAGCATTGTAGTGTTTTTCTGTCCATGGTCACAGAAAATGTGGCCAAGGCACTTATATTTTCAGTGGGCACAATTTTTGTAGAATATGGGTCAAAAGTCATGGCCATAACTTTTAAGATATGTTGTAGCCCTGCTTGTTGATGTGTGCAGATTCTATGAGGAAAGATGCACAGTTAATCAAAGAACTTCTGTTGATCATTAAATGTCTTTGATTAGTGTCATAATTAGGTGTGATGACAGTAATTTTTTTTTTTTTTAATGCAACTTACCTCCTGTCAGAGGGTAAAAACAAAATCTTGTTTGCAATAGTGATTGTAATCTCTACTAGAAGAATCATAATTGTAATTGAGATATTTCTGGCATCTGAAAGCAAACTATTGCAGTCATGATTCTAGAATCTTGATATGCAAATTTAGGTGCACGAGGAGTTTTCAGATCTTGGTTTGCTTGATTCATGGTATGAAGCATACTTTCTGTGTGAAAGATTGGACCTCCAAAACATGATCGGGGAAGCTGATCTTAGCTTGACCCTCCAGTTACTTCCACCCACAGATCGCACGAAACGTAATGCAATCTGCCTGTGCCATACTAGCCACATGTAGCATGCACTTTGCGAGTGTGATTGACTAGTCAGGAAGCTTGTACCCCCAAAACCCAAATCAAGATTACAACCACGATTCAAAAATGTGAGTGATTGCTTGAGAGATTTTTCTCTCGTCTGAAAGAACTTTATTCACTACATTCCAGCATCTGAAAAGTCTGTGGCTCAAATCACGATTGCAATCACTGTTTATAAAGTTGATATCAAGAGGGGTCTTTGTATGGTATGAAAGAGCTCTATTTTGTACATTTGCATGTGAAAGGTCTGTGTTAAACTCAAAGCATGACTACAATCACGATTCATAAGGATGTTTACAAGAGAGATTTTTCTATTGTCTGAAATAGCTTAGAAACAAGAAAAAAAAAAATTGATGGTGCAATGCTATCAAACAGGTCGTGACCTCTAGTAAGTGTGATTCCCTGTCAAGGGGTTACTTGGGGCCATCAACTGTGCCTTGCAACAAGAAGTGATTAGTGACTGTTTATTGTTTATCAAAGTATCTTCTCAGAGAGAAAGAGGTCGTTTAACTTTCATCACCTATGCAATGGGGGTGGGGTGGGGAGGAGTCAGCATAGAGAATGCCAGTTGTAGGAAGGGGGGATAGTGAAAAGTTTGCCAAAGGAAAAGGAAGAAGAAAACAAGTTCAGTGTGAATGTTTCAGTTTATAAATGCTTTGACTCTTACATTGTTGATAGCAGAGGTCACAATCCTCGCACCAGCATCATAAACTGTCTCATTTTTACTGATGTTTTGAAATATGTCTTGTTGGTTTCGGTCCTCGTGTTATGTCCATAGATAAGCCAGAACATGCCTGGGTTGTGTGCGGCTTTTGCTGCAGGGAAACAAACAGAAGCAAAAGCAAACTCCAGCAATAAGAAAGGAATAAAGAGGAGAAGACAAGAGTAATTCCTCATTGCCATGTACTTTGACCCTAAGATTGGATGAAGCCCAGAATTGGTGTGTTGTTGTTGTTGTTGTTGTTGTTGTTGTTGTTGTTGTTGTTGTTGTTGTTGTTGTTGTTGTTGTTGTTGTTGTTGTTGTTGTTGTTGTTGTTGTAGTAGTAGTTGTTGTTGTTGTTGTTGTTGTTGTTGTTGTTGTTTTTGGAGGGGGGGTTGAGGGCCTGGGGAAGAGGAGTTATTTATGATAAGAATGCACAGACAAAATCTATTTAAGATTTTTTTTTTATCATGATGGGAAAATTAGTGAATTGTTGCATTTTCTTTTTTTGGTCTTAACATTCTTTCATAGTGATCTACAAGAAATCTACGTGGCTAGGGTATCTTGTACTGTAGTATACTCAAAAGTATGTATTTTTGTGACTTGTTACTGACATACCAATATGACAAGTACAATATTATCCCCCCTGCTTTCTGAAATTGGAAAATCAAGTGCTCTTTCATTGTGCTATAAAAGTGAAAATATGTTGATTTATTTTTCTTCATATTTTCTGTATATAGTTATACATATGGGACGTCACAAAGTGTCACAGAATTTTAATCCACTGATGGTAGCACCAAAACTTTAAAAATGTATAACTTTTGAATGGGTTGTCTGATTTTCCTCAAACTGTGCTGATGTATTCTGCTAATATTTCTGTATTCCATCAATTCACATATATATCTATATATTTTAGAGCTATTCTTCCAACCAACAAGTTAGTAATGGGGTAAATGCTCAAGTTTCTTACTTCATATATTGAATACATGGAGAAAAGCCAGCATAGTTAGTAAGTTCACATCTAATGTGGATTTAGATATCCTCAACAAATAAACAAATGTCACTGGTGATATTTCGGCAAACTTTGGCAGCACTTGTTTGCAGAATGAGAGCTTCTGGAGTTTCTATGAAGTTGCTATCTGTCACAGTGTCTCCCAAGGGCTTTGGAGTTTTGGCGTCATTGTCCAAAACTAGATATGTTTTTAGAAGTTTTTACTTGGTAGAAAACCTGACAAGAGATGATTGTCATGTATTACATCAGTGCAGTGGCAGTTGTAGAATAAAAGTTGTGCAAGGTGTGGTTCAGGGTGGTCCTGATTGATCGGCAGTGGATGCTTCTCTAGGGGCACAGGGGAAGGTGGTAAGGAAATTTAGACTTATCTACTATTGAAAATTCTGTGCATTTTGAGTTTGAACTGTTAGAGTCAAGTGGTGGCTTAGAGCTGGAATGTATCATGCTCAGAAGAATAATGTAGCCATAGGCTGTCTTAGGTTCCCCTCCCCCCCCCCCCCCCACAGTAATTGATGGCCTTTTTGTTTGCCTTCTTCAAATATTCACAGGCTATTAAAGCCTGAAACAGCAAAATTTGGAGTAATGAGTAATGAGGGGATAATATTCTAAGTGTGCAAGCTTGCTTGTCATTTTTCTTTAATGGTCAATCTAAGTATTGCTTGTTGCAAGTATATCTTTCTGATACTGCTAACTTCTTTCTTCTTTTACAAAAGAAAGTACAATGCATATCTTTAAAAGCATCATCGCATTGTATACACTTCAACAACAACAAACAACAACACCAACAAATCATTGTGAACATTTCCACACTATGCTTACCCTGTATTTTCAGTGCAGGTCTTGTTCTTACCTTACCACACTCAAATAAAAAAAAAAAAAGGAAGGAAAAGAAAAGTTCTTTTGGGAATGGGGGGGGGGGTAGAGAAAACAGAAAATAAGGAAGAAATGATTGCGGCTTCCACCTGACAGTTCAGTCGTAAATTCCTCTCAGCTTATAAAAGCCTATTAATAAATTCTTTGCTGGACCCTGGAGGAGAGACGGAATGAGGAGAGAGGAAAAAAAAAAAATTGCGCCATAAGCTACCAGCAGAACTGACCTGGGACTTGAGACGGAAAAGAGATTTTCCTCATCCAGGGCCCCCCGGTATCATAACCGAAAAGATAGAAAATTAAAATCCCTTCTACTCGCTAATCAAGTTTGCCCTACCCCCCTCCTCTACCTCTGCTTGTGATAGACAGACAGACAGACAGACAGACACATCCATGCACACACACACACACACACACTCACAACAAATGCACTCGTGATACTCAGGAAAATATTGGTACGTGCACTCACACAAATGTTGATACACTCAGTCTTGAGAAGTTCACCAAAGACATGGAAGATTGGTATTGATGTGTTACACACATTTGAATACACACAATACACACACACACACACACACACACACACACACCATCACCCATAATACACACACACACACACACACACACATGCTTTATGCAAACAAAATACTGTCATGCACACCATCACATTCATACACACACACACACACACACACACATACACATCCATGGCCTGTACTGGTATCACACACACAACCCCCGATGGATGTTTGGGAGGGGGCTTCACAGCCCGTCCTTCATACAGAGCTTTGCTGGACTGACTGGTTGCCATAAGTTAACGTTCCCTTGCCATGAGTCAACCCCTATATGCCTAATGACACGTGGAGCGAGAGAGGGAGAGAGGTAAACTGGGTGTGGTGCGACCCAGGCATGAGTCATCTTTCCAGCATTCTCCCGGCTTGGACAGCCTCGCTCAACTTTGCTCCAGTTGTACCTCTCCTCCCCCCCCCCCTCCTTCCTCCTCCTCCTCCTCTTCCTCTTCCTGATCCATTTCTCCCCAAAGACCGCTACATGTCCGCAAAATGTGACAATTCCCTGCTACCACTTCCTGTCTATATTCAGGTCAGGTCATTTTGTGACTTATAATCTTCGCATCATAAAAAAGTTGCAGGCAAAACTTTCTTTCTACATTCCGAACTTCCTCATTGCATGTTCGACTGGCTCTCTATGAAGTTACATAGCACTTTGCAATGAACCTTTTTGAAGCCCACAGAAAGTTAGTTGTTAGCAATTTTTTTTTTCCCCTCATAAAGTATGTGCAAGGTATCTCCTGTGGGTTTTATCAATAAATATAAACTTTTTACTTCTAAACTGCATGTCCTAGCAGAGAAACCACAACAACAAAAACAAAGTGTAAATTTCAAGGAATCTCACTTTTGATAAATTCACCCGATTTCTCCCTGTCAACTTTCTTCCTATTTTATCTTGCTTTTTGGTTTATTTCTGTGATTCCAGTGTGTTTGCTTGATTTTACCCTCTGTGCATCATCAGTATCTTTCCGTCATGCCCTCATACCTTCTTTGCATTGCTACCGTAACTTGGTTCTACTCTCAGTAAAATCATTCTTCTCCCTGGTACTGATAACCTGTTTTTCTTGGAAAGGTATTATTGTTATCATCAAAATCAGTGTGCACCCTCTTTACTCTTTGCTTTGAATGTTGACAAAGATTCTTTTCATTCCTGTGAGGGGTAAAATGGGAGGAGATTTTTAATGAAAAAAAGGAAAGATTAATATGGGAGGAGATTTTTAATACAAAAGAAGATTAGATAGAATCACTGTGGCTGACTGGCATATTTCTTGGTTTGTTTTGCATAGTCTCCTACAGTATCCTAGTACCAGAAGTGCTCTTAACACTTGTGTGATAATGATCCATGTGCATGACAGTTGGTATGGCAGAAGAAAAGCAAAAGACTCATTCCAAATACTCTAAAGATCAAAAAAAAAATCTTCCAGAAGAGTATTGGAAAAATCTTTGCCTTTTTATTTTCCTTCAAAGGTTCATCATAAGGGTGCGTGTGTGTGTGTGTGTGTGTGTGTGTGTGTGTGTGTGTGTGTGTTATTTAATCCTTAAGTACCTGAAGATTCCATACATAATGGCTTATTGTTCTCTAGAAGGTACAGCAATATTACTCTCATTTTGACAACTTTATGAATTGTGTAAAATAGCTCACTGCATGTTTATTTGAAAGCATACTTAGATTTTACCAAGAGACTGGTATGTCACTGAAGCAATTCTGATGTACTTTTGTTGACCTTTGACCTCTTTCAATTACGTTATCATGCATTCTATATGAAAACAATCGAAATGATTAGGCACAAAACTATACAAACAGGCAGTTTTGGGGAGTTTTGGGTGGTTCAGTTACTAATGGGTTAAGGAGTTCATGAAATGCAGCAAAATTTTACCGGCCTTAGGATGAGTGTTTGCAGAAGTGAAGAACAAAAACAAAACAAACAAAAGAAAAATGGAAAAAAAATATGAGAAGAGAGGCAGAGTCCTTGCCCTTAAATATGTACTTTATGCTCAATGGCTCACCCCAGTTAATGAATTACAACCAAAGCTGTTCTTTCACGAACATGCAGTGAAACCCGATAGAGTCTCTTTGCTGAAAGCCTGCCAGCCGGCTGGCGGCAGCGTGGAAGAGCTGGGGTGTGTCTGGGCAGGCCGCCGACCGACCTTGGTCGAGCAACGTGAGGTGGTTCTGGATCAGTTCCAAGTTTTTAATTATCATCTCTTTTCTTTTTCTCGCTCTCTTTTCTTTTGTCAGTTTTGTTATGCCTCCGCCACGAAGTGGTGCCGGAGGCATTATGTTTTCGGGTTGTCCGTCCGTCCGTCCGTACGTACGTACGTACGTCCGTACATCCGTCCGCTTTCGTTTACGCGATAACTTGAGTAATATTGACTGGAATTTTACCAAACTTGGTCCAAGTATAAAGTATGATGGGGCAATTATTTGATAAGATTTTGGGTGAAATCGGCCAAAGGTCAGAGGTCAAAGGTCAAGGTCAAATCATGAAATTGTATCCGTTTACGCGATAACTCAAGACTGGATCGAGCAAATTTCACCAAACTTTGAGGATGATGTATGATAGGACAATTACTTGATTATTTTTTTAGTGAAATTGAACAGAGGTCAAAGGTCAAAGATCAAGGTCAAATCCTAAAATTTATCTGTTTATGTGATAACTCAAAACTGGATGAAGCAGCTTTCACCAAACTTGGTCCAAGGATGATGTATGATGGGACAATTAGTTAAGTAAATTTTAGTGACATTGGCAAGAGGTCAAAGGTCAAAAGGTCAAGGTCAAATGCTAAAAATGTTGCTATTTCCCCCATTTGGATGCAATGCCCAAAGGTATTTTCTTGAAACTTGGTGTAGACATGTACTACTGCGTAAAGATTCTCCAGAGAGAGTTTCATGTCATAAGGTCAAAGGTCAAAAGGTCAAAGGTTAGGTGAAAATGTTGCAATATCACTTTTCTCGCAAATGGTTCAATGTATCTTCATGGAACTTGGTACATACGCATGAACTGACTGGCAGGGATTATCTAGGGAATTTAGGGGTCATGGGTCAATAGTCATGGGTCAAAGGTCAAGGTCAACTCAAAATTTTACTATTTCCCTCATATACTAGTATATGCAATGCTTGCATTATTAGTTTTAAAACTTAATATATACGTGTACATGCATTACCTAATGGAAATTCTCTAGGAAATTTCCAGCCAGAAGGTAAAAGGTCAAAGGTTAAGGGTCAAAGGCCAGGTTTCAATGCCCCCTCCCAAAAAAAAAAAAAAAAAAAAATTTCGTACTGTAATTACACTCTTTCTTCATACCTTGGAAATTACTCAGTGCATAAACTTATAAAAGGGTTGGTCAGAAGTCAAGTAAAAATTCTCAATTCCCCAAATATGTGTACCTGCACTCTTGGACAATTATAGCAAACCCAGTTCAAAGAAAGTGAACATTCAAGACATTTCTGACAAACCTGTCATTTCAATATTTTGCCAGTTATGTGAAACTGTCATGGATCACACATTGTGAAGACATTGTATTATACACCTATTGGGAGAATCATGCATTATGGCGGAGGCATCAGTCGCCATAGCGACATTTCTAGTTTTGACTGTATGAGAAAAACCAGGGGAAATAGATCCTTAGAGTGAGTCAAAAGATGGATCGAGATTGAGTGATAGTTATTCTTTTTTTTTTCATTGAGTTTTTGTTGATCAAATTAACAGGATTAAAAAAACATCACAACAAATTCGACATAGTTATTCTTAGGATGCTCATCTTTTCAAAGGGATTTCTGCAATTGTGATATATTATATGTATATACTTTGGTTTGTTTGATTTTTTTAGGCCAAATCATTATTGTGTCAAATGGAATGAATGAAATCCAAACAATAGATTGTATAAAAGGTTGAGAATAAAAAAAACAAAGCGAAGCATGTATATGACCAGCATGAAGAGTTAGTTATCTTGCAAGCAGTGGATGTAATTAGTCCATTTTCACTTGAGATACAGGTGTAACAAGCTAACCCTTGATACCTTTTATCCCCTTCACTCCTAAAAGCACATGGAGACTTCCTTCGTAGAAATTATGTATCTTGTGCAAGCTATCTATGCTCATTACCACTGTAATCACTATTACTATAATCACTGTCGACTTATTACCACCGACGTTACTGCTGCTGATGTAACGACAGTTGTTTGCATGCTTGCAAGTGGCCACTCACTTTGTGACCTTGTGTGAGACCTTGAGATTTTTTTTTTTTTCTGGTCGCATGGCCACTGATGTAGCATGCATGGAGTTATGTGTTCATAGTTTAATATGACACTTTAACATATTATTTACTCTTTATTGTGAAGGTGTTTGAAAGTTGCATACCATCAGTTCGGTACTTTCCAGTCACCAAAACAATAAGCTTTCAAATGATGTGTGATCTGTCATGCTTTTTATTCAGTTAGTTATAACCGCTTACCCTGTAAAAGTGATGAAAAAGCCAGCCATTTTAATAAAATGTACATTTTTTTGTTTGTTAGGAAATCAACATTGAATTCAAGATGCAGTGTTCAAAGTTTGTTGGGAAACTAGGCCTTCAAATACATCAAATTTGAAATAGCAGCAACAGTAGCTTCTCTTCTAGAAATACCAAATGATTTCATGTATCAAAACTTAAAAATTTTGTCTGATAAGATATGGCGGCGAGGTGGTCCAGTTAGAAGCATATGCCTTTCAGTGGAATGCCTCGGGTGTGGTTTCAAATTGAGGTGAGTCTCATGGAGTAACGCTCTGTCCCTTGTGTAGGACATAAAATGGAGGTCCAGTGTGTGAGAGAATCACATCCCATGCACATAAAAGATCCTGGTGCATTCATTCATCGCAAAGATCGGGTGTACACAGCCCGACGAAATGGTCCGCCCCAAGTGCTCATAACTGGACCCTAAGGAAGACCACCTAGTGCAGCTGAATATTGGCTATGGTACCAGCCATTTTGTCAAGTAGAAAATGAAAACAAACAAAGAAACAAACAGGTAGTTTAAGTATCAAACTTTCATTTTTCAGACAACTTTCATTTTTTAGACGACTTTCTTTTTTTTTTTCTCTCCCAACAAGTAACCTATACAGTGCAGTCAACTCAAGGTAATGTCTGTGACTGTCCCAAGGTTACACGGTGATACACTCACACTCCACCCAGCAGAGTAAAGACAAAGCATGCCTGTTGAGGAAATGTAAAGTTGTAGCTGCGTTTCACGCACGCACGCACGCACGCATCAAATTTGTAGGGGGGGGGGATTATGCAAGCAACGTAAAAGTTTTTATAAGTTACATCGTCATAACCACTCTCTTTCTCTCCAAGCATCCAGCAAATCAACCCGTTGAGGACAAGCTTATTTCGCTATATATCACACACTTCCAATAGACACCTGCCTGAGTATGCTTGGGACTAGTCTCCGGTGGGTTAAAATTATGGCATTCTAACATGCTAAATGGTTGCAAAATTCTACATTCATGTATTTCCTTCAATGAATTTCTCGTCTTTCAGTTTGCTGACACTTTTATGCATCGATGTAGTGCAATTTCCACTTTGCGGTACACATTCTCATCCGAGTGAGATTCACTGTTACTGATCCATTAAAATCGAAATTGCCATGACGACTGCATATTTCACCCTTCCGTGCACACGTAATGCCCCGTGTAATGGGTTTAGCTGCCTTAAACTTTGCTGATTGTTTCTGAATAAAAACCTGATCAAGGTTTCAGTCACCCACCCTCAAGAAATTGTTCAGTTCATAGACTATATACTTGGTTGTAGTACTAGGAATGAAGAAAATTGGTTAAAATTGCAAGACTATGACAACGCACATGCCTTTGCAGCATTATCTTAGCTACACATTTTTTTTTCCCCCTCACGAACAATGAAACAATGTATTTTGTACTTTCTTGAGCTGAAGGTACATTGCATTTTTTTTTTCATGCAGGTATGAACATAGCATTTTCCAGCACATATTGGACAATATTGTACATAGCCTTTTTTTACCCAACCCTTTATGATACATTTCCTTTATACACACAATATGCATTGCTTTCTTTATCCATGCACATCTTATCTGCTCTGGGTTTTCTAGCACACAATGTACATTGCATCTGCTTACAGGCAGTGTACACTGATTTGACTTGAACATTTTTTTTTGGAATCACACTTCCAACAAACACTCTTAATACTGACAATTCACAAATCAAACAGGCTTGTCTTCCAATATTTGAGTTGATCATGCATAGCCTGTCATGTTCATTTCTCAGGCCTCAACCTAATTGCGGTGAAAAAGACATCATGAGCAGTACTTGGCAGATCAGGAGCTCAGGAATCCATCCCGAGATATACAAGGCCTGTGATAAAAAGGCTTGTGCTCCGTGTCCCTGCAGAATAGTTTAAGAAGTTTAAGTTGAACGAGACAAAATGTCTGTCACTTCCCTGCCCATCAAGCTCTCCTTCTCTCTCTCTCAGGGTTAATTTAATGAACCACTCCCTCATTCTCCTTGCGTTATTATCTTTATCGTATGTCTGTTTGTACTCCAGGGGTGTAGATTATTTTCACAGCGCTACAGTGGCATATAAGTCTCCTCCCACAAAACAAATATTTTAATCTTTTTTTCCTCTCTCTCTCTCTCTCTCTCTCTCTCTTTCTCCCCTTTATCTCTCTCTTTTTTTTTGTTTTTGTTTTGGAAAGCCACTGTGGGAGGAGGAGAGAGTCGGCTTCAAGGATATTTTGACAAGCCCTGGCGCGCTGACGTCAGTGTGTATCGATTAACCAGGTGTTTCGTGGATAGTGCTGGTCGTGACGCGGACCAGGACGGTGCGGAGATGTTATCGTTCTAGTTTTTTTTTGTTTTTTTTTGCCTTGTTACGTTTAGGCACGGGCGTCCCGTGATGATTGCGTCAATGTCAGGCACCGCCGCCCAGCTTACCTGGGAATGGCCTTTAAATCAACGCACTCCGCTAATCAGATGACCCAGAAAGAAAATATCAATCAAGATGCATGCAACTTTGCTTCCAGAGGGGGAAAAAAATAAAAAAAAGGATAGAAAATGTCACATCATGGTCATGTTTTTGTTTGTTTGTTTGTTTTTTATGCTAACTTTATGTCCACATTTTTGGTAACACATCAACCATTACTTTCATCATATTAAGCTCAACTTTTAGATGTAAACTCTATAATACATGGATGAATGACCTATTAACTTATCACATGTCTTTGTCAGAAGCACAGTAAAAAGCTATATCAAAGGTAATTTACTTGTGCAGGGTTATGTAAAGGAACTAGTAGACTAGTCTGAGATGTCTGTGCCCAATCTTGCTGTGATGGGACCTAGTCTTATGATCAGTAATGTGGTGCACATGATGCTGAAACATCAGCTTTGATCTGAGTTACTTGGATTTTTTTTCTGCCCTTTGATTAGTAAATTTGCATATATTTGATCTATAGATGTAAACTGCATTGGGTTTTTCTTTGCTCTGATACTTGCAGCTTCTTCCTTGCATTTTTTTTTTTTTTTGTCTTTGAATTCACCAGAACAATATCATCTGTTATCAAACAGTTCTTCTGATGAGTCTTTGCCATCTAACTAGGACTTGGAAGTCCTTTAATACTTTGGGTATATCCTCAGTATGCATGAACTGTGAAAGAAACTTCAGACGAGAGTTTGTAATGTATTCACCTTTTATGCAAAACCTGAGGACAACAGATTTTCCCCTGACAACAGTATTAAAAAGCTTGTCCAATCTTGTCCACCCTAGCACAGCAAGTAATGAATGAAAATTGGATTCCAACTTGGGTCGTAAGATTCACAGCAGCTACAAAGGAGGTGTGGGATTGAAAGTTATTCAGATAACCACAAAAAAAAACAACAACAACAAACAAACAAACAAACAAGCATCCATATATCATAATCCAATACAAACAGTCTACAGGTAATTGCTGGACCATGAACAAATAAAAGGAAAGTACAAACTACAGAATATATAATGAAACTACAGGAAAACTTAGCATGACAGCACCATGTGTGTCACTGAGCTTCTCTGTCTGTGGTTGTGTATGTTTGCATGTTTTTATGTACTGTAAAACATGATATATACGCGGCACGAAATTTTCACGAATTGGAGCTGACGGCCTTTTCCGTGGCAAGAAATTTTCGCGAATTGCCTCTTGCGTTCAATGCATATAGTGTAGATAAGAAATTTCGCGTGCATTTTAATTTCGCGAATCTTGGCGCTTGCGAAATTCGCGAAATTAAAATGCACGCGAACATTTCTCGTTTTACAGTAAACATGCACATGTATGATTTTTTTTTTTGTGTATGTGTGTGTGTACATGGATCTGTGTTGCTGTCGATTGTAGACTTACAAAGTACAAGCTTCAGGGGTAATTAGATATATTTCTGGAGGTGAACTGATCATGTGAGCTAGGTGACACGTCGTCCAGGAGAAATGAGTAGAATTTTAAATGGTGGCAGTAAATTTTTTTTATTTGAGTGTGTGTGCATGTGTATGTGTATGTGTGTGTGTGTGTGTGTGTGTGTGTGTGTTATGTACTGATAGATGGGTTTGTTTGTAGTCGTATTGATCGAATCTAGTGGAACTGCACACAGTGCTAAAAAAGAAAAGAAAAGAAAATCTGATGCAGCTGAGCGACTTGTAACAGCAGTCTTTGTTCAACTTTGAGCAAGTCTCCTAAAACCAAAAAACTGTGTGGGTAAGATAACTCATGAGGGATGATGATACAGTAGCTTGTTTGTGCGTGACTTTTTTTTTAAGGTGGGCATCATTAGTGTTTTTGACTAATTAGTGCTGAAGATGAAAATTTTATGACGTCTAAATGATTCAGTCTGCCAAGCGATGCTCAACACAGTGCAGCGTCACAGGCAAGTCCTTGCGGTGGTAATCTGTCCCGGCCTTGTGCACCCAACGGGCGCACGCGAGCGATGTCTCCGACTGGCAGTCGGCAAACAATTAAGATGATGCGAGGCTTTCTGCTCGGTCGGCTCGACGATTGATATTGCATGAGAGTGGCGGAGACAAACTTGGGGTCAAGGTGTACGAAAAAAGAGAGCAGCTCGCCAGAGGTTGCACAAAACATGGAGAAAGTGCGTGAACATGCATGGATTATTATCAAAATAAGTCTCTTATCAAGAAACAACTGAAGGATTTCCCTTAATGTGTTTGTGTTTTGTTTTGCTGTTCTTAAAAGAATCTCCTCTACCAACCTTCTTGCGTGACTTGAGTCACAAAGGCGATGCTTACCTTCTTTTCTTTTCTGGGCCAGTGATGTAAAGCGTTCAGGAATTTTTCCCATGTATGATGCAAAAGAAAAGTGAAATTACAGATGACCTGCTACAAAGTAGGATTCTATTTTTCTAGGAAAAGTTTCCAGAGCACGTTCAGCCACAGGTTGTGCTTATGACTGAAGAAAACAAGTTGTCCTCATAGAAGCTGGGTTGAGGTTATTGCCAGTGATATCAGAACTTTGTGATGAGGGGTATCATTGTTCATCTGTTTTTGCTTCATTCTGACGTGTGGAGTTTCAGGTTCCAAGCTTGAACCACTTTTCTACATACTCCCTCAGCATACAGTAAGCAGTCTCAAACCACTAACATACATCTGTGCCTTCTTGAGAAATGATTTCTGGTGGGACTCTCTGTGAAGTGAATATTTAGATCTAAAGGTATAGAGGAAATTTTCAAAGTCCAATGCTAATCAAACAAAACATACTTTAAAGATTCTTTTCTCCTTCCCAGAACTTTGATATAGAGCAAAATCCTCAACCATATAACCATTGTCTTAACTTCCTGATACTATCAGTATCATTACAGTTACCATCGCAGATTTTTACGTCGTGAACTATGATGTCAGGAGAGACATGCGATGAAATCAAATGAGGTCAAATTTCAATACATGGTCCCACCTGTCTGAAGATGTATAGGTCTAAATATGTATATAGGCCCATGATGTATGCATACCTATGCATATAAACATTTATGTAAGCATATAAACATGTGTATTTGTAAATATGCATATATGGATTTAAAAATGTATGCATATAAACATACATTTCAAGAAATCAAAGTGACTAGGGATCATAAGTTGATATTAGAATTCTAATGTTTCAATGAAAGATCCATCAAGGAAGTGTATGAATGCGTGGGCATATGTATATATACATACAAACATACATTTCAAGAAATCATAGCAACTAGGAATCGTAGCAGGTAACTTGACTTTAGAATTCAAATGTTTCGACAAAGTGTCCGTCCAGAAAGTCTGGTGATAAGGCAAGGGGGAAAAACTACATTTATTCCTTTTGTTGTGGGGAGTTCAACCCAACCCCGTTTCATTTATGTCATGCACATCTTGTGTTTTTCAGCCGTCTTAGATGTCATCGTGAGCTTGATAAGTAAAAGTGTATGATATTGATACAGTTCTTAAAGGTTTTCTGCAATACAGCACGCTTTATTCTCTTAAAGGCAAGAGAAAACTTGGACGAGGTCAGGACAAGGTTTTTTTATCTTTATGTCTTTCAGCGTCTTGTTGTTCAGGTCATCCTTAAAGTGTTGCACAATGAAGTTGAAAGAGCAAGCCCCATGTCTTTTTGAATAGCATTGGAGATTGCATGACATCACTTTTTTGTTTTGTTTCTTTTGAACTTCTGTGTATAGGATAATTCAAGTGTTGACATAATTTTGTTTTCTAGTCGTTCAAGGATATAGGATATCTAGCACAGGTCAAAAGGCTGTGTGGTGTGGTAGTTTTACTGTTCAATAGAGGTATTAGGGTTCAGAACACAATAGATTTTTTTTTTTGCTCTTTCTTCTCTTCTGTACAACTAGCATTCATCCTCCTTCTGCAGCCATCTATGTTAGAAGTAGTTATCCATAAATCCAGTATTTTTGTCTTTACAGCAGAAGCTTGGGGTATTATGATGATCATGATAATGCCAATGATGATAAGGTGGATGATTGTGGAATGTAGTGTAAGCCACCAATTGTCAGCCCTTGGATGTGATATCACAAGTCAGGCTGGTGGATTCTGCGTTTTTGCAGTTTAAGAAAATGTGGAAGCATCGTAAATGCTATGCAGTGGGCTGTGACACTGAAGAAGTACCGGCAATGTCCAATCCTCACTCACTAGCCGCATTCACACATATGCAAAATAGTGGGACAGCGATATCGCAAGATTCTTTTTTTTTTTTTTGCGAGAATTCAATCGGATAGAAATAGAGGGATGAAGATCGCAATCCAAATCTCAAATTTTTTTGCAAGCATTCGCATGGACAGAAATATCCTGCTAATTGGCGCACACAGTGTGCTTCACTGCATGTGCCTCTCTTTGCCCTTTGTTCTTGTCACAGTGGTGTGGTGTGCATGCTGTTGTGATGTGTGCTTTGAATGATGGGATATAAAGTATCAAGATCATTTAGTCCGGCACTCACACGATCACTGCGGGGGGAATTATCAGGATAATTCAGAAATAAGCGCAAATTTCTTGGGATTTGCATTGTGATGCAGATCACAATAATTGGTGGGATATTTGTGTCCATATGGGCAAAATTCTGGAGAATTAAATTGATCATGATGCAAATCTTGAGATTTGTATCCCACTAATTTGCCTACGTGTGAATCCCACTGACTAGTTATCTATTCATTAAATGCAAACTTCTGAACTGTTGGCACAAAACCATGCCTTTGAGTAGTATAATTTTTCATTTTTTTTTTCCACCAGGAAAGCATATCATCTTTGGCTGAATGAGATCAAAGGTTTTCATACTCCAGCAGTGGAAGGGTTAATGAGAGAGTTAAATGAGTGTCATCTATGGTAGATCTTGACAAATCAGGCATCAAATTGAGTCTGTTGAGTCACAAAGGCCCCAGTGAGTGTGCTGCCCCAACAGGGCATGGTCTGGGGACATCATTCACGGCGTTCGCCGTGTGCGATCTTCAGTTATTCATGCCCGCCGTAATGAAGGTAAATATTGATAAGCAATCAATGATGCAGCCGTGGTTCAATTTTTCAAATTGCACCAATCACACGAATACCCTGCAAATCATTTCTGTGTCAAAGAAAGTTTTTTTTTTTCGAATTTGTGTTTCTTTTTTCTTTTTTTTTGCTGATCTTATTCAGTGTTTGTACAATGTCCTTGTCATTTGTTACATTTCATTCTGATACGAGTTCATGCTAGAGTTTTGAAAACAGAAAAGAACTGCATGAGCATAATGGCACTTATCATTTATAACCAAATACATTATTCTCCATTTTATTTCATTCAATTTCTGTTGTTTCATTAGTTTGGTAGATGCCAGGGTCAAATGAACACAATCTGTTTTCTTTCTTTTTTTACGCAGTGGTGTGGTAATTTTTAATTTTTAATGGACAGAACATCATGACTCCCGATAAAGCTTTATGATCTAGGCCCATGTTTCAATCGCATGAAGTTGTCCAGAGGAATGTTAGTGTCATTTAAAAGTAGGAACTGTCCATTTCCAAGCAACAAAATGTTTTATACTGCATGTTGTCTTGATTGTCTGTGTGGAATGTATCATGCATTTTGTTAGTTCCAGGAAAGTCTTAGGCAGCGAAACTAGTCGGTCCCCCGAGGATTCTGCTTGTAGACGCGAATGCTGCGGTCACACAGAGGGGAAACACTGGTCACTGCCTTTCCACAACCTCTAGCTTTAAAGTACCTTGCAAGTATTCACTGCGTGTTCTGACAACAGTTTAGTGGGCAATCTGTGGAGGTGGTCATTAGCAGTTTACTTTAAAGAGACTCAGTGTCCTCAGATTTTAATGCCATCTATGTAGGAAAGAAAGTATGGAGAATAGGAATCAAAGGTGCATATAAAACAATAGGTGCATTCACATTGAAATTACCATGGTAATAGAAACCACGATAATTTGTTCAAATTCATGAAATTTACAATAATTTGTTTTAAACAATAATTTGTTGCCACTGTTCTCATCGGGGAAATACCATGGTAACAGGTACATGTACTGCGGTTTTTCAGTTGGTAGGCCTACCGTTCTCATTGACGAAATACCGTGGTATTTCTGGCCCGAAAGTACGTACATGTTTCTGAGGGAAGCACTGCGCATACGCAGATCTCCTAGTTGAGACAACAGGGAAGTGTGTCAGGTCACTTGAGAGAAATACACTGCTGTCCTAGGGCGGTATTTCACGACAGGATTTACACTCAAATGTCACATGGGTAATTTACTCAAAGTTTGAATTACCGCCCTAAACACCACAGCATTAAAAGCTGGTAAAAAAGCTGTTATATGCAAAAATAAAAAAAACGCACATGTGACTGTGTGTGTTTGTGCGTGTGCCATGAATATGGATACTGAATGCACGTCGTTTTGGTGAGTAGGTCTGTGTGTTACTGCTGTTCATAGGGATCTGCTCTCTTGAGAAACGGTCACATTGCTTTGCTGTAGCTAAGATATATTTCAGATCCTGATCCTGGTTATGTGGAGGGTGCTGTAGTTGCATTCAGGGAAAGAAGAAAAAAACAACTCTTTTATGAACATTCACTTCCAAGCATATTTCCCACTGTGACATTTTTTGCTCTGGTTTTGACACAGAAGATGTCTGCGTGTATGTGCTTTTGCCACCACAACATTTTGTAAAATATTGTAGGATCCAACTTTTTGTTGATACCACTCTTAGTTTCCACAGAGGCCAAGATTATTTTGTTTTTAGCAGTCTTTCTTGGACATTTTTTGGTAGAATAGTGTGATTATGTGTGACTTAATTATAGAGTCCCCTGTGCATTTCTTAAAAACCCTTTCCATGCTCTTTATTTTCAACTCTAATAACTTTGAAAAGGATGATGCTGCTGCTTTGAAAATTGGCATTAATCATCTACAGAATATGTTGATAAAGCATGCTCAATTTCAACTTAATCTGATAATCCCTTTATTGTTGTTGCTCCTGTGGTTAACATCCTCTTTTTTGTTCCATTCATCGCACAGCTAGGCTTGGCAAAGATTAAGTGCTTGAATAGGCCCTGTACTTCAGAACCTCTTTTCTCAGTTCACACTTTCCAGAGTGTGAGCTTTTCTTTCCAATATTAGGATAGGTTAGAAGAGTCCATTTGATTTGAGTTATACATCATTTTAAAGCTTAAAGTCTGCTCTTTCAGAACCTGCTCCAAACTAAAAATCCATGCCTGGCGACTTTTTGTTGGTTTTGTGATGCAGGGTCACATATAGTCTGTACCACAGGGTTATCTTATCAAGACCTTTTTTTTTTTTTTTGTCCCTTTTCATCTCCATGACCCGAAAGGCCAAGTCAGGCAAGTGATGATCATCAAATCATACCATGGAAATAAACACACAGAATTTGCCCTCCATCAAGTGCATCAGATCTCGCTGAGGACCTGGTGTGAGTTGAGGTGTGAAACTGAACGAGTGATGTCCATTTCCACGCATTCCCTTATTGGTTTAAAGTGTTGAGGAAAAGCGAATTGTAGGTGAAGAAGGTTTTTTTTTTCTTTTTTTTTTGGCATAACTGTCTCTCTTTTAAAAAAAAAAGGGGAGGGGGATAGATTCAATGCAGTGCTAAAATTGTGTTATTGAGGAGAAAGTATGAAATATTCTGAATTCTAAACTCTGTCAAAGAACACAAAGTGCTTGGAATATAGGTTGTCTTTGGCCCTGTAGCTGACTACATAATTTACTGATTTCATATGTTTTTATAGGAATTTCTGACTACAGATGCTTTGTAAGAGTGCTAATATGTCTTAAGAAGTGATGAATATATCAAACTTCTATGTCGCAAAGAGTCATGCTAATAATCGTCGGAAAATAAGAAATGAAACCTTATTTAGTCACAGATGAAACAGCTATAGGATCTGTGTGACTGTGCATTACATGTCCCATCAAGAGTCACACCAGATTTTTTTTTTCCCAGAAGACCTTGATAGTTTTATTTCTCGACAAGATCAATTTCTGGTGATTTGGATTCTGTTAGAGTGCCCATCCATGTCTGGAGGGAAAAAGAAGCATGAAATCAATGCGCAACACATCACATTCAAAGGCATAATTTACCATTTGCAGATGAAACAAAATCTTAACATTAGTGCTTTAAAATAGTTCTTGATGTGAGTTAGGGATAGAAACAATCATAACAACCACTGTAAAAATTTGAATCTGTATAATCAATGTTTAAGTATTGTTAAATTCACAAAATGTGAACAATAGTTACAAAAATTTTTGCCAGACTAAACCGTCTACAGTTATTGTTTATTGAGAAAAATCCTCCTTGTATTTTAGGCTTTGTTGTGAAAATTTTATATGGCAGGATGTTTTGTGATACAACTGACCTACACATATGATGCATTAAATGTGATATCTTGAACACCTTTTAAATCGCTGCTCCTAATGGTAAACAGGACCTTTCAATCTCCTTTTATTGTAGAGGTATTGGTGATGCAGTTTGAGTCAGTACATTTCCGTAGACCCAATTATATATATATATATATATATATATGCTTCTTTTTTTTTTGTCAAAAGTAATTTCCTAGTGGTTCGACTTTCTATTGCTTTAGTGTCTGTGGATTTAGAACATGGTATGTATGTCAGATCTCGCTGCATTGTCAATTTCATGCTGAGAATCTGTGCTTTCAGAAGCTGACTAAGACTGATGAAAAAGTCTTTTTTGCTGGTCCAATGCTGTGCAATTTCACATTTATTGTTCAACACATGTGTATGAAATGTTGGTGATCCAAAGTTACTTTTGTTGTTGTTGAAAAAGCTGCATTACTTCTGCTCTCTTTATAATTATCTATTAGGGCAGGTTGGCTAAATGAACAACATCTCACCACATGATTTTGCAATGTAAAACACTTTAATTTTGATAATATCCTCTTCTTTTATAGTATGTACCATTGATTTTGTGTGCTGTGAATGTATGTGAAATTGTTTTGTATCTATTTTTTTTTCATAGTTTTATTTCATTTTATTTCTTTATTCCTGGAAAAAAAGAGAAGAAGAAAAAGCCTATCAATTTGCATTATGATAGAGCACAAATGTAGGCCACAGAATACTCTGGATTTGCCTTAGGTTCTGGTTTGCTTTCATAAGCCGTGACGAGCATCACCAGAAAGACGGCGAAGATTCTTTACAACTGGATTGAAGAGAAGCTGCTGGAGCATTTTGTGAGATCCACCGGGGAGGAAAAAAAAAAGCCAAGAAGAAGAGAGAAAATTGTCTTTTGTCATAAAGCTGTGACAGGAAGTGGCCCCTGGGTGCCATGGAGCCAGTGTAAATAAGCAAATTAGGGAGCAAACGTTGAATTCTGAAACAAAGGCAGTGCATCATGTGCTACTTGCAATCAATTCAGACTATTGGCCTGGGACTATACGATAAGATTTTTTTTTTTTGTTCCATTTTGTTTCTGGTTTAACGATGGTGAACACCTCATCAGCGCTGCCATTCCTATTTGCGGCCTGACAGTTTATCGACCCAGCTTTCCTTGGCCTCTGGACAGGGCAACAAACTTGATGAAAATGGATTATGCGTTTCCCTGCAATTTCTCCCAAAAGGTCTGGCTATGGGATCGTCATAGAAACAGAACACTCAAAAAAAAAAAAGCAATCCTCTTGTCCTCATCTTCCTCTCTCGTCTCCCCCACCCCTCATCTGTGGTTGAATATTCAAAATTGATTACCTCTTCAGCAGGTCTTATTCTTCTCTGGACCGACCCCGCGACTTTTCTCCGGGGATTGATTTGGTTGTGTGGCGGTCAGCAACCCGAAACAATATTCTATATGTTCCCGGAGAGGATATATCGACAATGTTTAGTATCTATCTGCAGGTTGAAACTGCTCGGGCCAGCAGCATTTGCTTGCCCTGTGGAGCGATAAACAAAATAGGAGTGAGAGGGAAAAAGATATTGAAGATTACAGAAATGTCATCCAGATTATGAATCATTTCTGGAGCGTGAGAGACCATTGTACTTCGGCACGTGACCGTAAACTCCCTTTCATGTAATAAAAAAAAAGCCGCACCACGAGAGGACAGATGACTATAAACCGATAATTATGATTCACCAAACACCATGATTAGAACACCAAGGTTAAGTATCAATGCCGGACAGAGCCTTGAGATTTCAAAAAGAAGAGTGACAACGACAACGAATGGAAGGATGAGGAATAGAGAGACGTATTCTCATTTTTTTTTCTTTGCTCTAATTTTCCCATGTCACGTTTTCTGCTTCTGGGCGATGCTGTTTGGATATTTTGTCGCCTGACTCCGCGGAGATTTGCACATTATAGGGTGTAGGTGAAAAGCAATACTACACTCGAGTCTGACCTCGCTGAATAATAAATGCCGACTCCCTGGCACGATTCCCCCTGTTGTTGGTAACCTTCATGAAAGAGGGTTAGGGTCCAGCAAAAATTAGGGTAAGAGAGCTCGAGAAATAGATAGAGGGCGAAAGTGACAGAAAGAATGTACGAGGGGAATAGGAGCTTGACCAAAAATTGGACGGCTAATTGTTCATTCCAACACCTAGGGCAGGTCCGGTAACGTTTCACTTCACTTGATACTGTGGTTTCACCAGCTATTAACAATCCGGCACTTCTTGTCAGTATAGTAGGTGAAAACAAGGAAGATCAGAAATAAAGATGAATATTTAACCCAGTTATATGTACCATAAAAATGTCCAACCAGATCATAGGCAAATAACGATCAAAGATATCAGATATCAGATTGTAGTTGCTCATTGTAGGCATGTTGTTGGTGTTCATGCTGTTTTTTTTTAACACCTCCAGAGAGCATGTGTGACCCACTGCAATGAAAACTTGATAAAGCTGCTGAACATCATTTTTCTGATGTATTTTTGAATTCTTCATGCCCTAATCTCTCTGATGGTGTATACAATGTAATTTGTCCCATTTTAAATGCACACACACACACAAATGCACACACACATATTCAAAATCATACCACAGAAATTAGTGAATGACAGCCACCAGAAAAAAAAAACACACACTTTTTGAAGCGATGCAGTAGAGCTTTCTGAAAAAAGAAGAAGAAGGTATTTAACCACCTACCACCCTCTCCCCAACCCCCCCCCCCCCCAAATATAAAAGTTGAAAATAAGAAAGGAATGGAAGAAATTCAAACTTTGTTAAACCTGTGCATGTGCATAGTAAAGTGACAATAAAGACTCTGAGCTTTGAAGGAGAATGTCGGCATTTTTCACTCATTGAGTTCTAGACATACTGCTGTCATACGGATATGATTTGGGTAAGGTCATACCCCCCCCCCCCCCCTCGAGATTAAGAGCTGTTTCGGTAGGATAGATGATGGATGAAATAATGTATCCTCATTTGTTGTTTTCTTTTTACCATTTAAGCTGATAGAAGGCATAATGATTTTAGCATCGAAGGAAGAAACAAAACAAACAAACAAAGATTGAAGATGCATAATGAGACAAGAAGTCATACATGATCCCAAGGTTTTGTGGGAAAATAAATGTGAACTAGAAAAATACTCTGAGAAAAAGCACTCACCAGGTTCCAGTTGTGTGGCGCCTCATCCTAGCAGAGCATGCGCTCTCTAATCTCAGATACACGTAGCTTGAACTCCCCAAGTTCATTAACCCTATTTGTAAAAAGATTAAAAGTCCTCAAAAATCCATAAAAATTCCTGGATCACTACCAAAATTTAATCATCTATTCCTTGTGTCATTATCAACTTTCCTGCAAGTTTCATCCAAAATCGTAAACAACTTTTTAGTTTGTTTTTTTTTTTTTTCCACGCAGACAAACAAACAAATTCCAATGAAAACATATCTCCTTCCTTGGCGGAGGTATTTGAAATAAACTATTTTATGTGATTTAATACTAAGGAAGCACTGGGTGCTTGTAAGCAAGCAGCCACTGGACCGACAGCTCTGAGTCCCCTCCGAAGGGCCAGGCAGTGGGGATAACATGCCTTGCTTAGGGGCAAACTTGCTGCAGCCAGGGGACTTGAACCATGAACCTCATGATCGACAGCCTATAGTCTTATCCACGGAGCCACCCCAATTCCTCTAATCAGGTGCCAAAGAGCCCCACCTCCTCCCCCCCCCCCCCCCCCCACCTGTCCCCATTGTGACACTACCTTTAACTGAATTCTTGCTACACCCCTCTCTCTTCCCCTCTGGAAACATTTCATTTATTTGTTTCCATATCCAAATAATACAAAAACATCAGTACAGGCACGCAGACTATCTTCCAGCCCATTCCCAAACTGAAGCGACTAGTATAGGAGTTTGAAACGATCATGGATTGTAAAACAGACTAGCGCAGTTCTATTAAAGCAAGATACATCATATGTCTTCATAAAGCACACTCTGTGTGTTTCTGAATATTCGCTCAAATATACACACACATGTAATATCTATGCATTCAAACTGGCACATAATATTATGTGTACATATAGTATATGGATGAATGAATACAGTGTACATAAATAAGTGATTGTTTACACGTACAGTTTGTACGTATTGCAAGTCTAAGACATCATGGCATGATTGAAATGCGCATTGTGCTGTGACGCCATGGCTGGAGCATCATTCGCCATCTCACGGCAGGAAGTGGGAGTTGGTATTTTCACCCCCCGACTCTCACAACTGTCGGCCAATGCGGCGGATGGCATCGCCATGCCAACGCATCCAATATTCAGGGAGTCGTGCCTTCTCTCTGGCGATGCAGAGCAGATGTTGAATGTCTGCTCCCTCCTTCCCTCCCTCAGCACCTGGAGGCCAGGTCACCAAAAGGTGGAAGAAACACACCAACAAAAGGCTTTTTTAAATGCCATGCAGGTGATGCAAAGGGTAGGCCTGCGGACACTTTGCAGTCTCGACTAAACGATGCAACATCAGCATCCGCTTGTTTACATGACAAACAGATGCTACTATGTAAGCTGACCAGATCTGTCTGGCTGGCATGGTACGTCTATCTAGTATACTAGTATATGATGGTCTTATTGCATACTTCAGAACCCCTGTATGTAGTCTTCTACCAATATTGCTGAATTCAGTCGATTTACATGTCTATGAAGGTGGATTTATTCTTTAAATATTAGTTTCAAAATTCCTGCAATCTTCAATTGTGTGGGTTACACCCACTGTTTGTGTTAATCCTGTATTGTGTTGTACAATTTTCATTTTAATGTGTATTTCATCCATCATTGTCATTGCAATTTTGATTGCGAGGCTGGAGCCCCTGGGTACTGGTTACTGCACAGACAGTATATTTTTCTTCTGATGGCACTTGGCTTATAGTTCCTATAGCCAACACACTCTTGTGATCTGTGTTAACCTTTTGAGGACGGACTGATTTTACTACAACACGCATTTCCCATAGACCTCTGCCCAAGTATACTCGGGACTTGTCTTCAACGGGGTCAGGAGAAAAAAGTTACAATTTTTCTTTAGGCTTGTTACTAGACCCTGGATAAACAAACAAACAAAAAACCGAACAGACAAGCATGCAGGCGCCATTTTACTGCCACTCTTTGAGAAACCACTTCTTATTGTGAGCATGGTAAGCCGTCATCGCATAAAACTATTCTATTGCCTGAAGGTGACAGCATAAGACTTGCCTGGGTAAGTCTTAGCCAGGGACTGTCCTTTTTTTTTTTTTTTGCTCGTGTTTGTTTCCTCTCATTTTCATTCTGTTTTGTTTCCCAACAACGATTACACAGCTGCCCTCTGGAGTCTGACCCAGACCCTACCCCAAGACTCAGCCTGGTCATTTACAAGGATGTAAAGACTCCATTGGGAGCCCCCGTGCATTGCATGTGAATGAGCAAGAGGCTTAAATGTATTCTGGAATTTGACCCTGTACTTTTATCTGTCCAGAAAATCAATATGGAGCAAGAAAATTTATAGGTTCTGGTTACTGGTATATGAGCTCTATCATTAACTCATTGAGGATGAGTCCCGAGTATACTTAGGCAAGATTGGAAATGCGTGCTATAGCGTAATCAGTCCGTCCCCAATGGGTTAAAGTTTGTCATTATATGGGGATATCTGCAGTAAAGAATCATTGAAATTAACTGATCTTGTTATGAATCTCTTGGAGTTTGTGCTAGTCAAATTAAAACTTTAAAAAAAAAAATTTGTTAAAGGGATGGTATGGTATTGGTGGAGATGAGAAATGGGCTTTTAACTTTTTGTGAGATACCAGGAAACCACTTGTGAAATACTACAGAACATACAATTCTAGGAGGAATTAAAAGTTTATTTGATGAAAATCGGTTTTGGAATGGCTGAGACATCCAAAAACAAAGTAAAACAAAGCTGTCGGAATAGAAGGTGGGTCCCACCTTTTATTAGTATTGCTCTGTTTTGGGTATCTCAGCCATTTCAAAACCAAATTTCATGGAATAAATGTTCAATTTCACTAAACCTTGGAGTTACATGCTCCTTCATATTTCTTAAGAGGTTTCTTATCATCTCACCTAAAAATGTTAGGAACCTGAACTTAGGCCTTAACCAAAACTATACAATCCCTTTAACAATTTTTGAAAGCAAAAAAAAAAAAAAATGTATTAATTAAAAAAAAAGGGGGGACAGCTCCCTCTTGTGACTGGTTTTGAATACCCAAAGTATACCCACTGACAAATCTGTCAAGAATTTGAGTGATCCGTTTATAAATATTTACCATATTTGTAAATAATACTAGGCTATAAGATACTCAACTTTACGACAGGATGATAAATTGAAAGGCCTGTAAGGTATTAGGCTCAGAGTCTCTGTAAAGAAGGCCTGGCTTGAAAACTTTGTAAACCATTTACTTTGCCATAACTTTGATGCAGGCTAGAAGTTTCACATCTCCTTACGCCATTAATTTGTACCTGACTGCGATGATTGATGTTGCAATTAAAAATGAATAAATGCAAATCGGCCTCTTAGACGAGGTCATTATGTCAAGAGATTTTGATAAACCATTAATTTGATTGACAGGAAATAATGCAGCAGAATATTGTATTGCTTACAATGACCCTGCATCACAAAACTCCATAATGATAATTAGCATATTATATGTCGATAGACCTGAAAAAACGTGACAAGGTTTTGCTTTCAATGACAGAATCTCCACATTCCTTACTAATTTAGGGAAGTATAAGCACAGTGTAGATTATATTTTCAGTGGGTTGAATAGGCCCACCCCCCCCCCCCCCAGTATAAGCTTGTTTCCTCCCAATTTCCCTGTGATAAGGTACGTAACAGTTTGCATGAAAACTATAAAACTGTCAGCAGTAGCTTTGATACTTACATATAAACATGGCTAGAATGTTGCCATGTGTATATTTGAATGCAGCTTAGCTAAATCTGAAAATACCTTCACAGGATTTGAGGTACAGTTGAACCTCTCTTATCCGGCCTCCCTTTATCCGGATCTCTCTATTATACGGACGCAATCTCGCCGTGATTTTTTAAAAAATAATTACGGGAGGAAAGGGGGATTCTCAACTCCTTGAGAAGTCCTACACAAACACACATGAATTACATATTACTTCCAACATGATTAACATACATTACATCAAATTTCCTTCCAAATTGCTTACCTTCAGGCATTTTAACATCCCCAAACATCCCCAAATCATCGCAAGAACATGGACAGATTATGCGCTCGAGTCCTCTCATATCACGTTGCCACATATAGGTCCATACACAGCTGTCGACATGACTAGATAGACATGCATTGTTTCGAGTCATTGGCTGAGCAACGAATGATATTGAACACTCAAAAATTGTTCACACACAGTACACACACAAAGAGAGAGAGGGAGACCATCTAACAATGGCGACCTACAGTCGACTTTGCCGAGCCGTGATGATCGAATTTTGAAGCGTAGTTTCATCGACTCGTACTGTTTATTTTCAAGATCTACTTGATACATTTCTTAATAACTATTTAGGTAAATCATCCCAAGAATTTATAAAAGAAAATGATTTCATTCTTGCAAACATGAACCTCTATTTTGGGGTCTGTTACTGAGTGTAGCAATGAAAAGGTTGCAGTATACACATTACTACATGTGGTGTGGTACTACAATGGGCTACATCAGTACATGTGTATGTATATGTACATGTATAAAAGCACTGAGTCTCCCGTATCCGGCTAAATTCCTTATCCGGATGAGCCCCGGTCCCGACTTGTCCGGATACGAGAGGTTCAACTGTAGTTGCAAATCCACTTTTTGCCCCATGCACAGTAAATGGTGAGTCGGTGCACTCAAATAGACCTTAAAGCTCCTTTCCTGAAAAGTGGTCTTTTCAAGCATTTGATTGAATTGAATTATCCATTATGTATTTTGATTATCCTGTGAATATTTTGATTTTTTTATATGATGTAAGGTACCATTATCGAGCTTAGAGTCTCCTCTTTTACAATCTGACTTTAACAAAAAAAAAAAATAGAATATCTGATCAGGTGATATTTAGTCAGTTTTGTGACGCATAGTCACATGTGTAGTGCTTTTGGGTAATCTACCTAAGATGGTAACTGATTATTTGTCAACACGCAGCATAGATATTCAGTGTGCCTGTGTTTTTGCACATCAAAAAGGAAACAAAAAAAATGAAATGTTTAAACCCTGTTTGTTTAAATGTTTGACTGTCTGCAGTGAATACAAACATGTGATCCGACTCAACATTTATCTCAGGAGTCATTTGATTCAGTGGAAGAGCCTGTGGGCTCTTAAAGTGGAGGTCTCTGGTTCAAATCCCATCCGGTGTGTGCATTCAGAGACTTGATGTTTTGCACTTCCTTAGGCACATTAGACCTACTGTATAAACTTATTTTTGCATACAAATATTTTTGCAAAATGTGAATTGATATTGAGGCTATCGTAAGTGCACTATCATCCTAGTGCATGGTGACGTTTTTATGTGTTGTTAAATTTGTGGTCCAACAGTCATTTACAAAATTAGGCGCAAAATTTAAAACAATCGTGAAAATAGCAGCTTATAGAGAGAACAATTGGGATCACCAAGCAATGTGTAGGGAATGATGATGGGAAGACCATTATGAAGATCCTATGTTGACCAAAGGCTACCCTGGGTAAAGATTGCATTTATCAACAAACCATTGGTGATATCAAGTGAGCAAAGTGAACATGTACTATGATAGCATTTTATACCTATCAGTTTCATGATGCAGTCATGACTAATAATGAAAGCAATGAATTTTTAAAGTTGCATAGTTTGATGTGCCTGCCAACTTACTGTGGAAAAAGAGATCCAAACAGTTATGGAAGCAGTAAGACCCTGGAAAATATTTCATCATAGCACTTTGCACATTACGGCTTCTTTCATTTAGTGCAGGGTAATGCTGAATAACCAGGCAAAGATTAGCTTGGAAAGTAAGATGACTGCACAAATTCTCCACTCTGAACTGCGGATAACCCCAGTGGCCACGGCAACCAAACTCCCATTGTTCTGATGTTATGATGTGGTACCTCGTATCTCGCTTTAATACACGGAAAAGACGGTACTTATGAATATTTGAGCGTATTCACCAGTCAAGCTTTTTCTTCCATTTCTAAAGCATTTCTTTGCATCAATAGAAAACAGTGTAGGTTGATTACATGAGAACTGGCTTACCTAGCAGTTGAAGCTTTTCATATTTGATTTTGATTAATGGATTATGTGTTGGTTCTTCACCAACAAACACACACACACATACATACTCGCATACACACAAACATAAACACACATTCAAACACATCTAGATGCACTGTCCAAAAACTCTGTTTCAGGGAATAGCTGACAAGAATTGAATACTGTAGCCTATGTAGTGGGTAGATCCGTACGTGACTACTGTAAAAGTGGAAATTTTCGTGGTGAAATTTTCATGCTTTCCGTGCAACCAGAAACTAGCGCAAAAATAAAAGTATGCAAATATTTTTGCCTGTCATATGTTCCATTCGTTGCTGTCTAGATTCCGCGGAATCAAAAACATGCAAAACTATTCTTACCTGGCCGTGCGCAGAAAATTAAAATATCTGTTTTTACAGTACCATGTTTAGGGGCAGCCATTTAACCCTCTTGCAACCGTCTCGTCACGGTCCAGTTAACATTGCACGCAAGCAGGTTACTTTCGGCAGTGAAGATGCTTCATTGGAATTTCATCACCGCAAGCCTTGATGAAGCGGGATAGCGGCATCAGCAATCATATTAGTAGAGATTGAAACAGTCCATGCTGTGACATGCGCTATTCATAGACACTTAATCCTCAATAGATATGGTATCAGAGAAAAATATCTATTTTTTAAAAGGTGGATTCTATATGCACACCTTTAAGCTTATTTTCATTTCTTCAAACATGCCAACGTGATGATATGAATCAATCTGAAATTTTAGTTTCAGTTACTCCAAAGAAAAGGAGCAGACAGAGAAGCAAACTTGTTTTGAAATTGCAGCTCGCAGATGAAAACTCATGCCTAGTTTTGATGGTTAGGGTACGTGAGATTTGAAATTTCTAGAGAGTGCAAGCTCAGACGAGGACGCAAGTGAAAGAAAGTGACGTGAAGAATAGTACCATCTCCCAAGGTCACACCGGTATGCAACATTTGTAATTTCCGTGTCAAGTTTTGTTTCCACTCTTACAGAGACCACTTCATTTGTTTTGTTTGTTCTCAAGAGGTTGTATGCTTTATGCATGTGTTTGTGTGTGTGTGTGTGTGTGTGTGTGTGTGTGTGTGTATATTTGTGTATGTATGTCTGCATATCATCGTTGACAAATCTGAGCAAGTTTATAAAGGTGAATACTTTATTGTAAGACTTGTTTATACATATGGTTGCAGGTCTTTGTATACCCATGGTACCTATTTTTTTTTTTTTGTACGAGTCTGTATAAACTCTTTCTTTGCATGGACAAATGTATTTGATCAAGCACCATAAGTAAGTGGAATACTAGCTGCCATTTTTTTTTTTTTTTTTTTGGTGTCCTTGTGAATATGATGCTGACTGATATATCATCAAATGAAATGCAAATAAACAATACAAAAAAAGCCCCTGTTTTGAAAGAGACTATTTTTTTTTATCGGAATTACTGTGCGATAGATGCCCTGGACAGAATTCTGAATTGAATAGGTTGTGTAACCTTTCTTGTGAGCACTTGCCAAAAGATAAAATGGCTGGTAGGTCCCCGACCTTACTAAACACATTAATGCATAATGCAGCGCTCGTTGATACGTCAAGAGTTCATGAACTTAAGCAAGTTGACAACTTTGCTCTCGCATCACTCATGAAACATAAAAGGGAAACCAAACATGCGGAAGATTGTACCGACTCTAACCTCCCAAGTGGTAAATACTTGTAATACTCTCTCTCTTGTCCCTGTGTGTGTGTTCCTATTCATGGGAAAAATCAAGAAAAAAAAAACAGCAGGAAATTAGCCATGTGCACGTTTTTGTGAGGAGTCAAAAATATGCCTTACTGAGTGAGCAAAAGCATTGCTAAGTCACATATTTCAGATTATATCCTTATGATTACCTCAAATTGGCAATAGCTGTATATAAATTCCCGAGCATTAATTTATGGGACTGGGATTCTAGGATATATTAATCCAGGCCTTGCCTTGTTTGTTTTAATTGCACATCACTGCAGAAAAATCATATGAAGTCATATAAGAGAAAGACACCAGTGAAAAGAATGTGTAGTGTTTGGGAGAAAAGATGATTAAAAATACCATCTTGCAAGGATGTGGCTGCTAAATCTCTGTCAATGAGGTGATTTTGCTACAGCAATTGGACCTTCAACATTGTTCATCATGTGTCCACTTTTTCTCTCGTCCCCTCACTCTCTCTCTCTGTTTTTTAAAGTCGCAATTTTATTTGTCTCTGCGCATCGGGCTTTCCATATGGTTTTGATTCTCGGTTGGTGCCACCCCAAGGCAGCAAGTAGAAAGTGACAAAAGGGGGGAGATCGGGAGCAGCAGACGCTAAACTAATGAATACGTTCTTGAGATATTGTCCCCAATCACACTAACGACATCCTTGACGGGGTCGGATCAGTCACGTTGCTCTTCTGCTCGGGAGCCTTGTGCCGTTTTTCAACTTTTACTTTCAATAACAGCCCTACACTGTTGTTTCGTGTTGCGTTGTTCTTGCCTGTACATTGTATTTTATTTTTTGTTTTGGTCTTCAAACGATCATTTCTTGTCATGCCAAAGGTCTGCCTCTGTTGACTACTTTTACTTTCAATAACCACTACTGTTGTTGTGTGTGCAGTGTTCTTTGCTTGTTCATTTGTTCATTTCTTTTTTTCTGTCTTTGGACGATCACTTCTGACACGTTAAAGGTCTCTCTCCATGGGGTTTTATTGTCAGTTTTTCCACGGATCTCTTGTTTTTATTTTTTATAGCAAAGACAATCAACATCTGGGGCGTCACCCATCTTTGGTTGAGGTCACAAGAATCAAAGTGGAACGTGTGTCAGTTCATGGTTTGTTTGTCTGCGTGTGTGTGTTTGTGTGCATGTGTGGGTGTGTGTGTGTTTGCCTTCCTTTGTAGGCTTTGGCAATAATACAGTCCACAGATCTGCCAGCGAACACCCATCAGCCAACGACCAATCTATTTCTCTGCATTCAACATCCCACTAGACCTCAAAAAAATTCAGAAGGGCATTTGGAATGGGGATAGACTTTGTTATATAGAGGCACAAAGATTGCATTATGTGGTTTGTGTACTAATGAATGTGTAGACAGTTCTCCAAATCCTAATAACCCTCAGAGTACTGGTATCAGTCCAGTTCTTCCCCACCCCCCCCCCCCCCCAAAAAAAAAATGGCACTAGTATCCATGGTGAAGGCTGTTTGTTTGTTTGTGTGTGTATGAGTTTGTGTAGAAATGTATTTGTATGAGCACGCATCTGTGTGTGTATGAGGTGGAAATAATTAATGTGAATGCGTACGTGATTGATGTTGTTGCCTTGCCTTGCATTTTTTTTTTGCCTATGATGATGAAAATATGGAATAGTTAATGAGATTAGGAAAGTAGAACATGCTATACTTGAGGAATATGTCAAGTATTATTTTTTCAAGACCTCACAAAGATTGGTGATGTAAAATTCATATCTTGGGATTAAATGGATTTACCTAATGGAAATTGTATGATTATGAGCTCTGATGCATAGTGTACAGTATGTGTTGAAAATATTTGCTAGGTATCATTGAATATGTATCAGATGCAGGGCCCATATAGTGTGGAATTGATTCAGATGATAAGCTATATATAAACAAAACGTATCAAAGATTTCCCTAATTGTTGTCTACTTTTGTAGGTATGTCAGTCATAGTGTGCACAGTCATATTTGGGTCACTGCATGTCTTAAATTTTTATTTTGAGAGCAATGATAATGCTCTACTCGTTGCACTGAAAATAACATTTTTTTTTTTCGGGTTACGATCCCGATTGCTACCCAAATTTTGAAATTTTTATAGTGAGAATGCAATAAATGTTGTTTTTTTTTTACGCAATTTTGGTTGTGATCCAACTTGCACAAATTAGTGCAATTTTTTGCAACAAGATGCAAAGTTGTGCAATGAGAATAGTGACGGCAAAAAATTTCGAGATTTTACATCCCAAAATGTACTGCGCAGGAGCTCCTTGCTATTTTTACCAGCTGTGGTGTGCACAGTATATTGACTGGTAATGTGAGATAGTAAGCACACCATTCATCTACATGCACAGGTTGGCTCCTAGCGAATAATCATGACAAAAAAAGTTTCAGAATTTTTTACAGTGAGAGCACTAAAATCAGAAAGACGCGACCCTGATCGCAACCCAAAGATGGAAGTTTTTGGGATGAGAACAGCACTATTCATTACCATCTTATTTTCAAGGGTGTGTTGAATGATACTTTTCATATCAATATGAGATTCAAGGTGCCATAAATAGGGAACTGTGCTTTGCATTTGAATGGTCCATGTAGACTCCTCATACAACCCCAAAGCTTTTGTATATGTATGTCATAAATCATTTCCCCATTGATTTTTCACACTGGCATATCATGGCCCTATGTCGTTAACTGTAATGATTTAAAGGGTCTTAACATGATTCTTGACATCCCTGCGTAAGCTGTTAACTGAGCTAGGCACATGAAGTTTAGGCCTTGCATCCTCCACTGATGACAATGATAGACATTAAATGGTGCCAAAGATGTCATAGCAGTTAGAAAAAAAAAATGACATAACCTTGCAATTATTGCACGGAGTTAATGATATATGTTAATGTACATTAGGCAGTCATCCTCCATATTGTCATTCAGTGAATTTCAGACGGGAGAAAAAAAAAAGGATTAAAGATTATGAAAACAGATCCACTGAGTTATGTTAGGCACTCATTTGCCGTCACTTCATCACCATCACCTTGACAAACACATTCCATCGTACACAGTCAGGCAAACGAAACCAGATGCACCTAATCAAAACACGATTGAGTCATGTAACGGTAGTATACATTCAGCTGATGAGGTGCACAGTTGTTGGCAATTAAGTTGCCGTGGTCGTGAACGTAACCACAAGATTTGCAATCGGTACTCCGCTCGTGTCGTGCCGACGTCACGCGAACCTTGGGCTGGTACGGCCGCTCACGTTTCATCCAAGGTGACCTAGAGGGCGACAAAGTCCCCATCAAACACACCGGGCCAGTACCAGCCATTATTGATGACAATAACAAATTTTGACTCTGAACTAAAGCGCTCTGTATTCCAGGCACATGCCTTAACATCAGATATTAATGAAGATAACAAATTTCGACTCTGAAAACAACAACAGAGCAATTTTCCATCCTCGTGGTAAAACATTTGATTTCATATTAAAGGAGAATAAAGAGGCAAACAATCACCCCTCCCCATCCCAAATCTTGACTCGGAAAAAAAAAAATTACTTTCCTTGCAGATGTAATGAGAATTAGTGATGACAGGAACAAGTGGCTATGTAGTAATTATTTTATTTTCCATACTAGCACAGAACTCTTGTCTACCTCAATGCTAGCCTCACATTTTGATCCTTGTCTACACATTCATCTCCCTACACCAAAGTTTGTGTCTTCCCTTTTTTTATCTCTCAATACCTTATCACATTGTGTTCTGTTTAAAAATGAACTAGATTTTGAATTGAATCGACTTTAACTGAATCGATTTCTGCCTTCCTTTTCATCTTGTACTGATGAAGGAGTCGTTCTACATTAAATATATGATAATGATTACACATTATTTTTAATGTAGGATCATGTCCCACATTTTATTTAACAAATTTCTTTTTCTCTGTTTATTGATTTATGCACTTCTTGTGCTTATTTTTTTCAGCTGGTTAGGTAATTCTGATTTTATCCATAAAGACTTTGATTTGCAAATCAGCCTCTGGCATATGTAATCAAATTACGTGGACAGTGTCTTTTTAATTCCTTTCTGAAATATGGTCACTGCAAGAGCAATTGTACTTCTAATAAAAGTGATTATCATTTTGACATTTTTATCGTAACTTGATCAAACTTTACCAAAATCAAAATGATGTGATATAATGCAATGAATGACTGTCCCTGTAAAAAAAAAAAAAAAAAAAAAAAAAAAAATCATCTAAAAGATACTATGAAATCATCTTAGACAAGTTGGAAATATACATGATATGTACTTTGGCCTTAAGAATAAAGTAATGTAAATTGTGTCAGAACTGCAATGATTTTGTAGTAGGGAAAGGTCAGTGAGGTGATACACTCACTCATGCGTCATTACGTTACGCATTATGACTTAACAAAAAAAAATGAAATGTCATAGTGTCATCATGACAACTAGCTCTTAATCTTTTATAAGGAGAAGGTCATGTTGAAATAGATAGAAATGATTAAATCATAAGACACTACAGTTGTTGGTACATTTAAAATTCATGCAATGACGTTTTTTCCCCTTGTAATTCCAGTTTATTTGTTTTGAAAGACAGGATATCATGATGTATAACCTTAATAACAAAAGATGCAAAGCCATGTTCCATATTTAGCTCTGGACATCATCATGATCTATGGCCAAAGACTTTACTTCGGCCTTGCATCAAAGGTCTAAAATTCATCATACCTGGTTCGGGTTTTTGTTGGTAACCTTGGTGTGTGTGTATGCAGGAATCATAGCCTTGTATAAGATATGATTCCACTGATTCAGGTCGTTGTACTTTTCATGGCACCCGAGCATTCATTAATCACTCACCATTTTATAGGCTGATCAGGGCAAGATATGAACTGCAGGAGTGGCGTCTCCTTGCAATTTCTTTCCACTGATGCAGTGCGAGGCATTTATTGCAAACTTCATGATCCTTGAAAATTATAGTTGATAGTACTAAATCTGCCAGCGTGGTCAGTGAGTATGTGCTCCAGCAGGCTCATTAACATCTCATTTGGAAGGAATGATTCTCTATGGGCTTTGTATCATTGCACCTTTGCCATTGGTCTTGCTTAAATGTGTGCCATGCTACACCCATCGATACACAAAAACTTTATTTGTTCCAGCTTATGGCTGATTTCTTCACCAATATGCAGACCAGATTTTGCTATTTTGAATTACTGGTATTTCTTTTTATCTGGGGATCCCTTGTATTTACCAGCCAAGTCACTTATTAAGATTAATGGAAAATGGAAAGTAATTAATGCAAGACTGGAAGCCTTGATTTTTGAAGTGGTGAAGCAGAAATATTTTGTTTTGCACATATTAATTCTGCGTTATGTACTGGTTATGATTACAATATTGCGTAGAGTAGTCCCACTCAATGTAATATATGTTTGCTCATTAAACTGAAATGAAGATACAGACTAAGCAAAGAAGGCTCACAGTCATCACCACAAGTTGGTGACCAATACTTAACCAAGTAGTGTATGACCCTTTCTGTCCATGTGCACCCTTCAGTGCACCCCCCGTTTATTGATCTGTACCTTCAGATCTTCCAGAGATGTTTAATCCGAATCTAAATTGGGCATTTAAGTGCACCCCCTTCTTCAATTTGTTTGCCACCTTCTCTTTATCGTGGACATTACCAGCACATGATGGTATCATAGATCAAGATTGAATGTATACCCTGTCCCACACTTCCTCACCATAGCGTGTGATAGGTTTTGAGACACTATAGCATGCCATAAGAAATACATGCTTAACCCGCAATTCTCGGAGAGCCTCAAATGTCCCCAAACGAGATTCTTTTTGGAGGTTGACAGAGAACGGACAGGTTGGTAATCTACCCTTGCGAAAGCAGTCAAGTGGTACATGTATCCCCCTTCTACGGTCGACAGCATGTGCTATCGAACAATGCAAAATATCGATCGGGCGCGAGATATGAATAGAGCGTGTGCTGTTGGCCTCACAAACTCTTTTGTTCTACACAAAAGAGTCACCTAAATGGGGTGAGCAAAGACGAATATCTACTGAGCTCAGCCTTGATCGCTACGTTCATTTTCATAATACGAGTTTTATAGCAAAATAAACGCACACTACATCGGTACAAAAAGGCAAATAATACTGCAATACATGCAGTTTTCATACCAAAAGGAAACTTTTATTGATAGAAGAAACTGTAATCTTTCTATCAAAGCCATTTTTCTGAGCATCATAACATAAGTAAACATGAATTTAGGCTACGAATGCAAGGCATTCCTGTCTACATTGATTTTGGGAACCTGGTATACCAGGTTTCTGTATATCAGCTGATGCCACGGGAACCTTGTATACCAGGTTCCCGTAAGGAACAGGTTACTGGTAAATCAAATTGTGAACGTTGCCTTGTCCAAAATGTTACGGTGTTGCCATGTTACAAAAAAATTAGGTGAAATGGAACTATCAAAGATGAAAAAAAAAGATGCGATGATGAGTTAAGAGCACCTGGTTTTGGGAAGGCATGTATTGCTCGTTCTAATTTGCTGATGATGTGACAAGGGGAAAATGAGACTTTGCTGGCTCTTGCAGTGCTGGGATATAGAAGGGAGCAGAAAAAGTGAAAGTTTTTAATACTGTAAACAGTCATACAAGAAATGTTCTGGGTCAAACAGCCACAGACAACATTTGATATACGTGAGCTAATACACATCAAATGAAGTTAGCTTGAATTGGGATAACAGTGGTCGTGGAGTTATCTTTCCTTTTGCTTGTTTGGGCTCTTCTTCCATTGCTCCTTTTAACCGACTCCTCCTGTTTGCATCACCCCAGTCTCACGCTCACCTTCCTCGACACCTCGGCTGGACTCGGCTGATGACACACAATTATCCCCTGACTTCTGCCCGACCCCTCACATCAATCAGAACCAATCTCCATGCGCTTTCCATTTTCACCGCGGGGACGTTTATCCCCCGATTCAATGTAAACATCGGGTGGCAGCGGGGATTCGTGCGGAGATATTAGGAGTCGGCAAACTTGATACCTTCGCACTCAGATGACGGACCCACCTCATCCCTCTTCTTGGTCCTTGTTCCTTTTTTTTTTTCACCCTCCTCTATAGGTTTTTCCTTTCCTTTGTGTGTCGTTACACACAAGTGAGCAGAATTCATTTGACCAATGACACCTAAGACCAATGCGAACTTGACAACGGAATAAAGAGAAGAAATTAAGCGGAGACAAAGAGGCAAAAGGGGAGAGAAGCGACGTTCCTGTTTCCCTAATTATTATCTTCTGCTTCTTTAATCTCACCCTCAACCGCAGTTTGTAGACATAATCCATCTTGAAGCAGCTGCAGTGGGTTAGGCGTCTGTTTGACGGACCTAGACCTGACTGCTGTCGACGTCGAGCTAAGAAAAAGAATTAGAAGCAGACCACTCCCTCTAGTTCGGATCCTTTGCAAATTCTCGCCTGGTCAAATAATTGTCAAAGACATTTAACGAGGAGTATACTCCAACAATCCTGATGGTTTTTACACAGCGTCAGAGGGTGACGAATGCTTCATGTGTCATCAAAAGGGTCTGGATGTCTCAGACTAGTCTCAAACTAGAATAATGAATGAGGCATTTCTGACATAAGGTGGCGTAATTACACCTCCCTTGATCTCAAAGCGAAGTTTGGGGAAAATAGGGTTGTCTGCATTGTTTTTGTTTGATCTCTTTAGTTATGGATACCTTTTCCTTGAAAGCCTGTTTATGTTGCAGGCATTTTGTTTGATAATTCCCTGAGTAGTCTACAGAATTGGGGCAAGATCAATAGATACTTTTATTAAATTTGATGACCAATCAATATGAAAGCCAGCCACAATCAAAACATTAAACGGGTCAAAGTTTTGTAGGCCATGACTCATGATATGGTTGTACTGCAATAGTGTTGATGTCTTTTTCTGCACATTTTATGTAGCAAGCCCCAACACTTTACACCCCTCCTAGTAGCATAATTCCATTATTCTTTATTGCACATGATATACATGCAAAGGTATCTTTGAAAACTATTTACATTTCTTTTTTTTTAATTAAGGAAATTTGTCGGCCGTGTTCCTGATATGACTTTTATAATTTGAATATACCGTAAAAGTGGATATTTTTGCAGTGTTGAAATTTTCGCGCATTTCACGCAACCAGAAGCTAGTGCGAAAATAAAAGCACGCAAATTTTTTTGTGTGCCATATGTTCCAGTAGCTGATGTCATGATTCCGCGGAATTAAAAACATGTGAAACTCTTCTTACCTGGCCAAGCCCGAAAAATTAGTCGCGCCAAAATATCCACTTTTACAGTATCAAATTTCTGCTATTATAGCAAAATGCTCTTGCATTTATTGATGTGTGCATATGTGTGTGTGTGTGTGTCTCTCTCTCTCTCTCTATTTTAATACTGACACAGACTAACTGCAGAACAGGCACTGGCTGAAGCAGGTTCCATGCTAAAATGAAATAAACTGAACTGAACTGACTCATTTGACAGAGATTATTTTTCTAAGTCACAAGAGAATGTCATATCTTTGATATGTGCAAGTGTGTGTAGAAATTGGATCTCTGCTGTAGCATATTCACATTTAGAGAAGGGAATGGGGGAAGTCACTGAAATTAAAGAAAATCTTGAAGTATTTCAGCAATGTAAAGGTTATTTTTATTTCCCACTGAAAGGAGAACAACTAGAAAATGAAAATACAAGGCCAGCAGAATAATTTTAAAATTTAAAGGGTAATTTTCTGAAAATGAAAAATATATTTTTCCAATGGCAAGAATATCAAGAACTATTGGATTTAGAGTTTTTGATTGATTGATTCTGCTCAAGATCAGCTATTTTCTTCCATACACCTGTATATATACTGTAAAATGAGGAATGTTTGCGTGCATTTAAATTTCTCGAATTTCGCGAGCGCCAAGATTTGTGAAATTGAAATGCACGCGAAAGTTCTTGTCTACACAATATGCATTGAATGCCAGTGGCAGTTTGCAAAAATTTCATGCCGCAAAAAAGGCCGTCGCCTCCAATTCACGAAAAATTCATGCCGCAAATATATCATGTTTACAGTAGTATAAAAGAGATACCAAAGTTCTTAATGTATCTCACTTTGACAATTGTTGTGTTGGTCTTGAGAAATTGATTTGGAATACCCAATTCTGTATTCTGTATTCATATTTCATCCTGCTTTCAACATCTCTCAGAAAATTAATTATCCGTTTCATTTTGTATCAATTCTTATTTTTATGCCTCCGCCACGATGTGGTGCCGGAGGCATTATGTTTTTGGGGTTGTCCGTCCTTCCGTCTGTCCGTCCGTCTGTCCGTAATGAATTTTGTGGACAGCGTAACTAAAATACTGTTTAAGGTATCCTAATGAGACTTGGTATGTATATGCATGAGTGGATGAAGTTGTGTCTATTAATTTTTGGATGCACATGCTCAAGGTCAAAGGTCAAGGTCAAATGCTGAAAATTTCACTATTTCGCCCATATCTATGTAATGACCTAAGGTATTTTCTTGAAACTTAATGTATACATGTACTACCAAATAAAGATTCTCTGGTTGAGTTTTAGGTTGTGAGGTCAAAGGTCAAGGGGTCAAAGGTCAAGTGAATATATTAAAATTTCACTGTTTTCTCCATAGCTCTGAAATAATTCAAGGTATCTTCATGGAACATACTACATATTCATGTAATGACTGGCAGTAATAATCTAGGGAATTTGGGGTCATGGGGTCAAAGGTCAGGGGGAAAAGGTCAAGGTCAACTCTTCAAAATTTACCTTTTCCCTCATATTTATGCAATGCCTGTCGGATTTTTTTTTTTGAAACTTGATGTATGTTATACATGTATTACCTAATAGAGATTCTCTGGGAAGTTTTCTTGCCAAAAAGGTCAAAGATCAAGTGAAAGTGCTGCATTTCACTTTTCCCTCCGTATCTCGAAAGTGGCTTAATTAAGGTATCCTCATGAAACTTAGTACATATTTATGCATGTTCTGCCTGACGGTGATACTCTTGGGAATTTTAGGGTCAAAGGTCAAGGGTCAAAGGCCAGGTTAAAATGCTAACAATTTACTATTTAAAACAGAAATTATACTTTCTCCCCATGCCTTGACAGTTACTCAATGCATTTAACTTATAAAAGGTTCAAAAGTCAAGTAAAAGTCCTCAAATCCCCAAATACATGCTCTCTTAGAAAATATAGCCATTCATCCAATTAAACCTAGTTCAAGGAAAGTGAACATTCAACATGCTTGTGACAAACGTGTCATTTTAATATTTTGCCAGTTATGTGAAACTGTCATCACACATTGTCAAGATGTACTATAGACCTATTAGGAGAATCATGCTTTATGGCGGAGGCATACCAGTCGCCATAGCGACATTTCTAGCTAAATCTGTTTTGCTTGGCTTTATTTTTGTTCAGGGAAGATTTTTCGTGCATCTCCTAATCCTTTAAGTGCCCCCAGATGCTTTTTCTGAACTTGCCAAACTTGACCTTGCCTGTAAAGTTAGCAAGACCTATCCAGTGTAGTAATGTACCTCAGTCCAACAGGAAGGCCATGGTGACTCAATAGGGATTAGATATTATCCCTGTTCATTGACACTGAGTTTCTAGACATCTGTGCCAGTCTGTGAAAAAAAAAAAACCCACCTCCAGTTTGCGTGCCAACTGGCAAACAAAACACATGAAGGGTTAATTTCGGTCGCAGTTGCACACCTGCAAGCATGCAAGCTTTAGCAGGCGGGGTGATGCCCCCAGAGTCAGTGACCCCTGGTTTCTGGCTACAGCCAATTATCTCGGTCGGTACCATCAGCAATGTGTTTGCTACACAATGTCAATGCCATTTTGATTTGGCGGTCCTAAGGGGGTTAAGGGCTACACTCCTCTGCGATAATGAGATTCGCCGATCCTCAAATCGGGTGTTTTACCCATCACCATTAGCAGGTTGTCGCCATAGAGGTGCGGGGGGCGCCGCAACTTAACTTCTTATCCAGGCAGTGTGCAATGAAAACTTTTTCTCTCTGTTCATTGCCTTAATAGATAGGGCATTTTCAGAAAATGAAGAACAAAAGAAAGAAAGAAAATAAAGAAAACTGCCCAATTGTTAGTTCAGAGTCATCTCTTTGCCCACTTTTTGAGTAAAACTCCTTTTGCGATCATCAGTAGCCACCAGCTACTAGCATGGGATTATCTGGCATTATGATTGCTGTGGCTGAGTCAACATAGGTCATTTCTGTGCCAAGTTCTTTGGGGGTGCAAACACACAAAATGATCAATAGTCTGCATTCAACTCGCCCCACATACTGCTGTTCTTAGCTGACCAATGAGGTCGCGGCACGTCATGAATATTCACATCCCAGCTGTTGCTTCCATATAACAGGCTGATAGGCAATCTGGGGACAGATGTGTTAAGTAGGAAAGAATGTGTGATATGATCTTGGATGGGCTTAAGCTTTTGAACTTGCCATTAAGATAAGGAATATTCACGATTCCTGTTTGCAACTGATTTAAGAATATAAGCTATAAAACATGTGCTCAGTTGAGAGGAATAAATAGATATGTGGCATAAACAAAAACAGTAATGAAGAATAGGGTCATAGAGTTTAAGGTACCAGTAGATGGTGATTCAAGCAACAAAAAAAAAAGAAAAAGAAAAAGAAAAGAAAGAAAGATGTATACGTGATGTTTAAGGGCTTGGTCAATACTACCCTGTGGCCCAAGTGCAAACTCAAATGGCCAATAATTACTTTTAAATATTGCCTTTGTGGGAAAGAATTGGTTTCAGGGCTTTTACTCAATTACTTCCACATCTGCTTGAGATGGGGCGGGGGAAGGAGGAGGAGGAGGCATCGTGCATCTTACCCTGATTGACACTAGAGGGCCAGGAGACGCTTTCTGCTCGCCGTGGAGACATCTCGCCAGTCGCGGACAAATTTATTGTTTGCAACGTGGCCACAACTGATGGAGACATTGCAGAGATATTGTGGAGACATTTCTGAGACTAGTTAGAGACTGGAAAAAGTCTTTGAAAAGATGGAACATATTAGATTCCCCCGCGACCCGGCTGATCTCCGAAGACGTCAAGAAGATGTCGTGGAGACGTCTCTGCAACCAGTAGAGACTCGAGTTTGTTTCGTGTTGCATGCTTGAGAAGATCGTAAAACTGTGAGATGAGGCGTATGAAATGACAAGAAGATAATGGTGAAGAATCAGACCACCTGTCACCAACACAAATACCATGCTGAGAGTGATCTATCTGTGGATTACCCATCCCAGTGTGTCCAGCATAGAGACTTATATGAATGCAGCCAGTATAGGGATTAGTATAAGCATCCAATATATGGGTGATTAGTATAAGCATCCATTATAGAGATTATGCATGTGATGACTAGAGTCACTCTGACATTAAATAGATCTATATCAAACTGCTTATTTGTCAGGGTGACCAGGGGTGTGTGATATATCTGAAAGAGCAGATTAGAAGGGGCAAGGATGTTTCATTCGTTTTTATTTTTTTCATCTCCTTTGCTACTACTTCACCCATTCTTGCTCAGACTATGCCGCCACTTTACAGAGGTAATAATCCGAGCAATGCGTGTCCTGGTGGTCACTGCAATAGTTACTCACAGAAATAGGGTTAGTCAGGCTTAAAATCATGGCTGGCGCATGGTAGCCATGCAGCAACAATCAAATTATGGACATAATGAGATATGTGCATAAGAAGATGAAGAACAAACATATATACATGTATATATATATATATATATATATATATATATATATATATATATATTATAAGTTGAATTCTTTTTTTTCTTGCTACATACAGTATCAAAAATGTCTATACTATACATTAGAGAAGAATCAAATTCAAAAGGAAAAAAGAACATTCTTGTTCAAATCTCATCAGTTACATAGAAGCGTTTGAACGTTGATCGGTTCTTTTTGTCCTGTGACCAGGTTCCATGCTAGCGATAGAATCTGAGGAAACTGAGGGTGCCTGTAACGACAGGACTATAATCTTTGAAGCTTTATTTCTGTTTTGTTTTGTTTTGTTTTGTGGGTTGGGGATGGGGTTGAGCTGGTGTGTACCCCCCAAAACACAAGAAATGCACCCAATTTATCTTCCTCGATGGATGGCCAAACGTTTTCTCCTCTCCCCCACCCCTCCCCCTTGGGCGTAGTCAAAGATCAATTTCTTGTTGAAGCAAGAGTAAAGGGAATTCAGACTTCCTTCATGGAGTAGTTCTGTTGGTGGAATATAAAAAAAAAAGAAGAAGGAGGAAGCATACTATACACTCTCTTTTATAACACCTACTTTGAAGTTGATATTGACAGTTTTTATGCAGCAAGGTTGCCAGGAGCAATGACAGGATTATTCTTAATTTTCTTCCCTGGGCATAGATTGTTAAAAGTGCATGAGTTCCGGAAATCCTTGTGGAGTAGAATCATAGCTGACAGTCTCTTTTCAGATCACCTGAAGAGCAAGAATCATTGCTTTGTGACAGTATCCACTCTGCATCGCACTTGGTAATTTGTCACACATAAAGTTGTCAGAATATATTTGACAGAAGCTTTTTTCCTTTTGTTTTGTAACACATGTGTGCAACTATTTATTGAATGAAATTTTAAACAAGGCTGCAGGTTCATTCATTTAAAATCTTTTTCATACCTGTGCTGATACTTTCCTACTTGTGATAGAAACATATGTTCAAGGGAGTGTCTCTCAGATGAGATCAAGTGCTGTATACGGCATACATGTAGCAGGTCTAATTTTTGACGAATCGGGACTTTCCAACAATTTCTGAGTGGTTTGATTCGCAATCATGAGTTCCAGCATTGGATGGAGAAATCGGGAAGTACATGCATTCTTTCGCACCTAGTAGGCATGTCAAAATCTTAGGCCTAATACCGGGCTACATTATCACAAACCTTGTTCGCATGATTGTACTGGCATATCAGTATATGCATGCATGCATGTTTTAGTAATGTTGGGATCAGAGTTGATATTTTTCATATGTGACCTTGCACCTCAAAACGAACATAAAGTTGCACACACTGATTTTGCGTGAGGACTGAAAATAAGTGAAATGGGTCATCCTAGCCAAACTTGACTTTTTCCTATTTTCTGAAAGAGCGGGTCTTCTTTTACATTATGCTAAAATTTGGTATCATAAAACAGGCGGGAAAGTGTGTTTTTTTAGCAGTTTATCTCGAACATTTTTGGTAGAATAGTGTGATTAGGTGTGTCTTTAGAATCCCCTTTTCATTTCTGAAAAACCTTGTCCACACTCTTCCCTTTCAACTCTAATAACTTTTGAAAGGATAGTGCTACTGCTTTGAAAGTTGGCATTAATTATGGACAGAATGTGTTAATGAGGCATGCTTAATTTCAGTTTAATCTGATAATCCCTTCATTGTTGCTACTCTGGTGGTTTACTTCCTGTTTTTTTGTCCCATTCATTGCACAGCCAGCACGGTTTGGTAAAGATTAAGCGTTTGAATAGACACTGTACTTCAGAGCCTCTTTTCTCAGTTCACACTTTTCCTGAGTTTGTGCTTTCTTTCCAATATTTAGATAGGTTAGGAGAGTCCATTTGATTTGAGTTATACATCATTTTAAAGCTTAAAGTCTGCTCTTTCAGAATATGGTCTTAACTAAAAATTCATGTCTGGCGACTTTTTGTTTGTTTTGAGGTGCAGGGTCACATATAACAATACCTCCCCTACCCACAAGAGAGGGAGAAGAGAGAGAGAGAGAAAAAAAAAAAAGGATGATAAATTTCGTATATTTAAGTAGAATAATGACGCCCTATGGTTTTAAACTAAAGCTAAAAGCCAGACGCCGATGCAAGGCCGTAGTATCTGTTGACAGTGCTCGATTCTATCTCGGCCGAGGGATTAAGTCGCGTAGCGGGCCCATCAGGCATAGGGTCTGATGAGTTATCGCTGACTGACAAGACCCTCCTCTTGACTTTGATTTATGAAGCCTGGTGCACATGGCAACATTTTCAGCATCCATCATTGCTCAACCCTGACCCCCCCTCCCTCACCCCACCCCCTTCGCCTCCTTCATCTCCTCTTCCTTGTACTTTGGTTCTCGTGTACCTCCTTTCTCTATTTTTACTCTTGATTTTTCCCCAGCGTTTCAGTTTCAGTTTGTCTTTCAGTCATTTACTTACCCCCCCCCCCCCCCCGTAAATCTGTACATCTGTGCCTCCTTGCCTTGTTTGTCTATTTGTGACGAGTTATACCTGGTGCTTGAACCTAGAACCAACCCACAAGTTAAGCATCCAAACCACTCAACCACGATTTCTCCACCATGTGTCCCTTATTCATGCAATGAGTAGCACACCTTTACTATGTAACCGTATTCTTGTATTAATGAAATGCTCTCCTCCTTGAGTGGATTTTCTCCGTGGAGTTATTTCATCAATTCACTCATGTATTTCACGGTTCATGCTAGTTTTACTGATTTCTCCAGATTGGCATGACCATATCTTAAAGGGATGGTATAGTTGCGGTTGAGATGGAGATTCAGCTTTTAACTCTCTGTGAGATAATTACAAACCACTCCTGAAATATCAAAGAGCGTACAACTCTAATAGGAATTCAAAGTTTATTGGATGAAAATAATTTTTTTAATGGGCAAGATATCCAAAAACAAAGCAAAATGAAGTGGTTCTGATAAAAAAGTGGTCCCACCTTTTATAAGGATTGCTTTGCTTTGCATATCGCAGCCAATTCAAAGTCAATTTTCATCAATTAAACTTTTGAATTTTTCGTAGAATTGTATGCTCTTTCATATTTGATAAGTGGTTTTTCGTATCTCACAAAAAGGTTGGAAACCTGAAGCCCCATCTCACCCAAAACTATGTCATCCCTTTAAATCCCTCAAATGTAGGCTGAATAATGTGAGGGCTAGTTTCATATCTACTCGAGATGAAGTATATTTGGCGTTCAACGGGAACCGCAGAAGCGCATTTCTCTTCCGCAAGTACTCTTTATATCCTTGAGGTCCTAGTATCTTTAGAGACGGAGAGACAGTGGATACCATTGGACTATGTGTGAGGCAGTGTGTGCTATAGTAAGGGTATTTGTACCAATCAGTGACCTTATTCCCTTGTGAAATATATTTCATGCAATAATTTGTTAAGGTTAGCTTTGAGACATCATTTGATCTTTCATGCAAAACTTAATCAGAGCTGATCCACCACTGATTTGACATGATGCACAAAACTCGCGGCATAATGTTTAGATACAAAAGTAACTGCTCGGGAGGGAGGGGGTTGGCCATTAGTGGCTGCAGGACTTTCAAGCTAAAAATCATTTAACAAGATTACATATTTTCCCCCCACGGCCGGTCCTTTTTCCCAGGGACGTCAAAAGTCAATCAGTTCAGGTCTTGCCTTCCACTCCCTCCCCCCCCCCCCCATCCTCCTTTCTTCTTGGTCACGCGATGGCCAGGGTCCATGCCTGCCTGCATTAATACTTCTCCTTCCTATTTCTTTTTTATCCTATTTCATTTTTTTTTTTTGTTCAGGGCCATGCATGACTCATAGTTATGGTATTCTCTGCTGCGAGACATGGAGGCATCGGGGTGAGACAAATTGTTCACTCCCTGGCCAGTGGGTTGCAGCAGATGCAGATCGGGTTTGAGATGGTATAGGAGGGAGGAGGGGGGGAGATGAAAGATAGAAAGATAGTTGGAGAGAGAAAGATAGAGAAAAAGAGATTGACAGACAGAGGTATATTGACAAAGGGGGTCGCAGAAATGGAGAGGAATTTTTAAAATAAAAGAGACTGAAAATGAGTAGAAAGAGACAAGGAAGGTTGTAAGTGGAAGTTTACATTGCTTGGAGAAAAACAAAATATGAAGCATATGTCAAGAAGTGATAATTATAACACTAGCAAAACAAATTGGAAGATTGTTTGACATGTTAGCAGAAAAGATGAGCTGTTTACATGGAGTTTGGGAGGTTTTTTAATGGATTGGAAGGGAAGGGGAGGGTTGTAACATAGGTCATTCTTTCAGGGGGATGTAGGCCTAATGAATGACCCCAAAAAAGTTTGTGCTAGTTGTGCAGTTTTCTGTTTCCCTGTTTGTGCGTGTGTGTGTGTGTGTTTGTATGCCTGTATCTGTGTCTATGTCTGTGTCTACAGGAGATATAAGTCACAATTTCAGTGGTAATCAGAGTACATTTCTATCTCTCACTCAATCAGAGTTGCTTTGTAAGGTGCATGTGGAACTAGAATGAATAGGTTTTAGGTTTTTTTTTTCTTTCTTCGGTATGCCTTTGAAAGATATCTTGTGTTCCCCCCCCCCCCCCCCCCCATATTGTTTGGTTGTCCTGCTTTTGGTCGGAGAAAGCCAAAGTACTGTGTTCTTACCTTGACCAGATTGAAAGAAGTCTGTCCATGTCCTTCTCTCCCCGCCCCACAACCAAAAATCAAATTATTCTGATTGCTGATGGATCTCATTGTTTCACACCTTACTTCTCACAGGAGGAGGCTGAGTGGACCTCCCAGCAAAAATTTCCTTTGCCATCAAATCCAAATGATTAACCTTTCTGGACAGATTTACACTGCAAAAGCAAACTCTCTTTTCACACAGCAGAACCTTTTAAATGCTTGAAATGGGGAAAGTTGTTGAAGTAAGACAGGCAGAAGAAAGATGAAGGGGAAGAAGAAAGGGGGACGGGGGAAGGGGGGGGGGGGGCAGAGAGTCCTGGAGAGATTGGAAGAGAGAGAGGGAAGCGTGAATGCAAGCTTCCAATCAATAGAGAGCCGAGCGATGCGTGAAGAGGTCCTGGCAATCCTAACGGAAGGAGTGTTTGCTCCGAAAATTTTTTTCCCGCCACCAGAGAGTGTGAAGGTGTACACACAGGGCTTGATTGCAGCCACATATTACGGGCCGCTTTTGCCAAGAGTGATTTCTGCACAAAAAAAAACAAACCTATATTTCCGTTTCGAAGTTTGCAATCTTTTCTTTTTTAATCTCCCTATAAAACACATTTCGAACCATTCTGTTGCCTCCTCTTTGGCTAGAGCCAAATTACTCTCAAAGACGCACAAGTATTGTCCTTACATCTTCTTCAGTCATTTTGTAATATTTTCTCCTCTGCCCACTTCCCATGTCCTAAGGTAAGATGCAGGAAGACGTACCATTGTTCATGTGTTAAGAAATCTGCTTTATGCATCATATTTTGCTAGGATCAAAGACGCTGCCCTGGTAAAATGAGGTCATTAAGGTCATCCTTTTTCATGATTGTGATGATTATAGTAATAGTAATGATGGTGATGATGATTATGATGATGATGGTGGTGATGGTGGTGGTGATGGTGGTGGTGATGATGATGATGGTGGTGGTGATAATGATGATGATGATGATGATGAGGAGGAGGAGGAGGAGGAGGAGGATGATAATGATGATGGTGACGATGATAATTTTGACAATGATAACAACAGCCATGATCAGTATTATCATTTTTTATCACAATGACTTTTAATATCACTGGTGTTATTCCAATTATTATCACCATTATTGTTGTTTTCATTATTATTTTCACTTTCTAGTTGGCCCATTTCTGTGTTGTTTGAAAGTTATGTAATACATTTCAATGAATCACAGATGTTTCCTTGATGCAGCTTTTGACAATGAAAAAGGAAGGAGTCATGTTGTCCTACTGCACCCAAGGGAGGAATGAGGGTCAAAACTGATACAGAACAGAATGTTCTAGCTTTCGATGTGTGTGCTTGGAGGATATAACAGACAGCACTACTACAGGAAATTAGCTCAAGCCGTCGTTGTGACAGAGCCTCCTTGAGGCAAGACTAGTGGCCTCCATTTCATTTTTACACTTTCTGAGGCGGCAGTTTTATACGGTAGAGAGAATTTCGTAGGTTCTTATCGCAATGTCATGTGTTATGGCCCAACATGACTGACTTCATGAAGCTGGAATTTTCAGGATTATTGTCATTTTTAGTGTCATTACGTCCTTCTTGTCATTGTTGCAGTATTGCCGCAAACCAAGTTCCCCTGCAAGATCAGCTGTCAATTCATAGACTACTGCTCTGCTACTAGGGACTAGTTTAAAATGAGGAGTGACTTAATACGGTGCCTAGACACAAAGCAATCAAAACATTCTCGTCTATAGATGAGGAGTCTCTATCTTGGAGACATCTGAAGGTGGTTAGTGATTTTAAACAAACTTGGGCAGATGGCATAGTGTTTTTCCTTGATGAGTTTTTCCCAGCTATTTGACTTCTGGAGTTTACCATCTTATTTCCCAAATAAGATCCCCCCTCCCCCCCCCCCAAAAAAAAAAAGAAAGAAAGAAGAACTTTTTGTTCCATCTCGTTTCTTTGCCTCCACAATTACTGCCAAATTGCCCCCCTCTGCTTTGCTGTCTTACGTCCCAGTTCTTGACGTCTTCTTTCCTCGATCCGCTTTGCCCCGCTTAATGAATGAGTGAATCAGTAATGGTAACCATTCCAGCATCTGAACATGCACGCAAAACTCCAATTTGTACCACTTCTCTTTCTCTTAGTTTCTCAACTTTAGAGAGAGAGAGAGAGAGCGAGAGGGCGGAGAAAAAATACTAATACTCGCAGTTTTGCGTGACGAGTCATATTCTCCATTACGCAGTACGCCTAGGGTAATCATCCTCTAATTATCAATGTTCATCTCGACGGTTAGCAAACACGTTTCGGAGAATTGAACCCAGGCGGCGGGCGCGGGGAGACCCCAAATGCGGGAATTGATTGCACGACATGGGAGCGATGGTGCAAGAGGACATCTAATTTTGTCTGTCGAAATGTAAATCCCTCGCGAAGGTCATGTACAGAGAATGTTCTCTTTCTCGTTTTGTTTTATTGGCGTATATTAATCACGTTTTGATTACTGATTCTGATAGTCACTCTACACTCCCTCTCCCCCCAATTTTAGGCAGACTTTTTTTTCTATTTGTTTTGTAAAACTGCTCTCCTGTCTCTGCAAAATGAGAACTTAAATGTCTTGAAAAACAGTGAAATAAAGGCTCACATCATATCACTAAACATATGTTTCAAATGCTTTTTTTCCATTTCAAAGCTTAAGTGGGGAATCTCTGTTAGTTTGTGAGAACCATGAGTAGTGAACACTTCTTCACTCCCTAAGTGGTTAAAAAACATGACAAACTGAATTTGTGTGTCTTTGCTAGTACCGGGCTTCAGCCTTGCTATTGTTGTTTTTATTTTCAGGGGCAAACAAGGAGAAATTGAAACAAGGAAAATTTTTCAAAATGTGTCGGGGGGGGGGGGGGGGGGGAGTTCTGAAACACTCAATCAAATGTTGACAATGCTTCTGAAAAAAAAAATGTTCTTCACAACTCTTCAGTCTTTGATACTAGCAAGACAAGAAAGACACCATCAGTGTGTCAAGACAGGACGTCGTAATAGGACCATATCGTGGGCCGAGAACCAGAAGGGCTTTATCGCAACTTGGGAATGAGTTATTGGTATCATATTGTAGAGCTTGATTTCCTCTACATTACAGTGTCAAATTTAAATAATTTGCATTTCAGTAAAATGTTAAGAATTAAACCACAAGGGTGTTATGTTACCATATATTTGGAACAATATACCCACTTTTTATTAAATAAACTTTTTGTTTCATGAAAAGTGATTGTTTCATCTTTATTTACGCTCCAATCATAGAACATGATATTGCCCTTCTGGTTCTCAGCTGATGATATTATGTTCATGCCCTAGTTGGTAATGTTTTATGCTAAAAACTGGAAAAAAAAAGAAGAAAAAGCAAGAATTGCAAAAAGTGTTCAAGCTCATTATGTAGATAAGGATAACAGAGATTGTGTCTCGTCATTCTTTTTCACTTCTCCTCGCGCCCTTTGCTTAGTTATCATTCAAGCTGTGAGCTGCTTTTGATTTTGTCAGTTTTATGATAAAAGCTGACAACTGCTTTCTCTTTCTCAGATCTGTATTGCAGTGCTCGTAGCTGTATCTCAGCTTTGCAAGATTTGTAATGCTCATAAATAGGTATACAGGCAATCGCTTTGAAGTAGGGAGAAATGGGAAAAAACATTTGAAAGCCAATGGCTTCAGCTAATGTGACTCAGTCACTCCCATTCTACCTCGTTTGTTTCTTACCTCTGTATAGTCTATTTACTTTCACTTTCGTTTGGGCTCGTAGCTCATATGCTACTTGTGAAAGAAGAGATCGTGGGGGGGGGGGGGGGAAGAGAAAGATTGAAGACAATTGCGGCGGGCATTTTGTTAGAAATTGAAAGTTTATCGCCGGGTAGTTTTGCTGTCCACTTGGAGAGGATTACGTGCTAAATTCAGCAGATCTGCTGTCTCTTTGTTTCATGGTCAAGCCACTTGATAAAATAAGCTGTGTTTTGAAGGAGATTGCTAAACGGGAGGTAAGTGGCTTGGGCTTTGTAAAAACAGGAAAGGTGGGGGAACTCAGGAGATTAGATGAGAGTCGGGGGACAAAATAAAGATTTACAGGAGAGAAAAAAAAGTGAAATAGAAAATGACGCAGATATGTACCGCCCTCCCTCTTTTCCACTCTTTTAATCAATCAATTCATTATTTCACAGACGTACACACAATATGGGAGATTGCTTCGTTTTCCCCCCCAAAACATATCACCTGATCTCCTCATTTACAACATATCTATATATCCTGGCCCCTCGGGATAAATGTCGTAATGTTCCCAAAATGAAATGGGATAGGGAAAAAAAGAAGAGTAGTAATAAAATAAAGCGAGCTAAGAGAGAAGAGTGGCGTGACTCACTTCATCCCTCGTTGATAACTGGACACCGGCTGCCCATTGGGCGGCCTGGGGTAGTCGGCATGGCAACGCAGCTTGGCGTGTTCACATGACAACAGGGGCTGGCAACAGAGGAGGATGAAGGGGATGGTATGGCGAGTGATGGAGAATGCCATTGTGTGTGTGTGTATGTGTGTGTGTGGGTGTGTATGAGTGAGTAGTACACGTAGTATGCATTTAGAGCTGTGTGTGTGTGTGTGTGTGTGCTTTAGCACGGGGCAGACATGCTCTGTTTTGGTTATGGGTTGGAGGCTGCCCTGGTGGAAAGCGGTGGGAAATTGGGCGGATGGAGGGGTGGAGTAAAGGGGGCAGACACTGTCTGTTTTGGGTGTGTTAACCAGCCAGCGATCTGGTAGAGATGTGTAAAAAGGGATGCAGGTCAGAGGTAATCGGTGGAAAAAGGGATGATGTCTGCTTCCTTTTTAAGGGAAGGGGTCAAGATGATGAGGGTGTTATCATTCGATAGAATATGATAGAGCAAGAAGGAGGTTGTAAGTAAAGTATAGGATTTGGAGTATTTTTATGCACCTTATCCACTAGCCTATCTTTCACATTTTATGACAGAAAAAAAGTGACACACCCTTACATCATCAGCAAACAGTTGTTTGTTTGTTTGCTTTTTCAAGGGAGTGTTATAAAAGGGTTTGAATGCTGGTGTCTTTTTGTCTTTTTTTGTTTGTTTGTGTCTGAGGTATTTTTTTCTAAGACATCTGTTTATCATTTAATCTGTGTAAGTGTACAGATACATGTAGCTAGAAATTCTAATTTGTTGATTGAAAAGGAAAGCATTTCTGGAAGCTGCTTTCTATACATTTTTGAACCTGGAAGGAAGCTCATTGTATGACTAATAACAGCAGAGGCAAACTTTTCTGCATTCAACACAACAATCTCAGTCAAAGTGCTTTGTACCCAATACCTCCGCATGAGCTCACAGTCATTCAAGCACAGGTTGTCGTTTTTTTCTACATGTTTGTAATGAATTGAATGGAATTGAATTGAATTGTATTCTCTTTTCCATCAGCAATGGACAAAAACTTTTTTTTTTTCATAGGCACATACAATGAAATGATATGCAAATGCATAATTTTGCTTAGTCTCCTCATACGCCCAAATTCTATGGGGGTAATGGTATCTTCCACATAAGTTGTCATTCACACAAAATCTTTTTTTTTTCTTTCTTTCTTTAAAAAAAAAAAGAAGTAAATTCACCATCTTTGGTGAGATGTACTTCTCCTCCTGTTGCTAGAAAGAAGTCCGACATCGACTGATTCAATTGTTGACTGTTGTGAGTAGATTGAACCTCAGTATATTTGATAACTTAAATTTGCATAATAAAGAAGACATGATTACATAGAGCAAAGTGAATTAAAAGGTGGTAAATGCTCAGCTTACTATTGAATATACAGCATGATTATGGAAATTTCCTGTTAATTCAGAAAGCCCTAATTCGCAAAAATGAAAAAGAAGAAGGAAAAGAACCCCCCCCCCCCAACCAACAACAACAGAACCCAATCACTTGCACCAATTTCCATTGTGTGTTCCAAGAATCGATTCTATTTGTGGTTGACGTTGCCTTTTTGTTGGATGAGATGGATATTGAAATGAGAAAACAAACCAGCACAAGAGTAAATCTGAACTCCCAGAAAGAGAAGCCTGCAGTCGTATCAACTTCATTCTGGGAATTTACATCCTGAAATGGACAAATGGAATGCAGCAGCAACAATGACAACAAAGCCCCTGCAGCAACAGCAAATTTGTACAAATTTCCTTTCCAGAAAACGATACACAGATAGCACTGACTTCGAAAGAAAAGAAAGGACGCTGATCTTCAGTAGTGCATGAAAGATTCAGTCGCAGCTCTTTCATAGTAATATGCCATGATCACTTGGAGATCATCATCATTAGACAATGATAATCATTTATCAAGCTTTGGCCAGCAAGAAAGCTAATGGCTTGGCAGCACCTAATGGTCAAGCTATCATGCTGCCCCCCTAAAAAAAAGAAGCTTTTTCACTGGTCAAGCATTTTTTTGTTCATTTTTCTGAGAAAATGTGCAGGTGTGAGGTAATCGCTGACGTGGAAAGATTTATCTGAAGGCAGTTCGGACAGTGTCTCTGAGCAGGGTCAGATGTTTAATCGCCATGTGGACCGCAATGCGGAATGCTTCCTTTGTTTTGGCCGCTGACCTCGCGAACATTGACCTCCCGGCGGCTTTAGAGTTGGTCAGGTTCGTGGAAATTGTGCACTTGTGGTCAATTTTTCGTGTTCACTGAAAAGAGTGGCTGGTTGGTCATTGCCCTCTATTGTGTGTATTTACAGAAGAATTCTTTGGAAATTCAGTAGCCCCTGTCAGTTCACGCTTTTAAAGCTCAATTCCAAAACCTTGAATGAATGCAAAACACAGTGTGGATATCTGCTGAAAGATATAGATTCCATTTTTGTGATCCAAGTATTTTGCATTTGGTATGTACATTCTCTCATTCCCCTTTGTTTCTGTTGTGGCTGTGAGAAAGATATCTGCTTTCATCACCCTTCATTGTATGGGTAGCTTCCAACCTTGGACAAGAATTTTGGTCGCTTTTTTATCACTACTTTTGATAATTCCAATTACATATTAGAAATATAGCCATTTTCTTTCCTTCTGTACGAGGTAAGTCTCACTGAAATGTTAAGATAATCAATTCTTACAATGATATCTCATAACCTTCGTACCCTGAACAAATGAAACTGTAGAGAACAAAAAATATCAAAGAAATATCTTGCTAGGTAATGAAACAAACCTGATCTGCACTGTCTTCTTCTTATGGTTTGACATATGCGCAGTTAGAGTAATAACATCTGCATTTTAAAAAAACTCGAAAAAAGAAAAGAATGACAAAGAAGTGATAGGGGGTAGAAAAAAAAAGAAAGAAAGGAAAGAATGGGGAGACCATTCCATTCATTTAATTCATCCTGAGAGTTGGTGCCTGGAATGGTATTTGCACATGATTTTCCCATTTGAAGGGTAGAGCACCTCCCTGGCTGGTTTTCATCATGGGCCAAGCTACTGTGGGAAAAGAAATGTTGTGATTGTTAACACACAAAATACAAGCTCACACCAAAATACCAAAATATGGTGTGATTGTGACAGCAATATATGCAGAGAAATGGAAAACACAATGATTTCCTGTCAACCGATTGCATCAGCGCCGCGTGTTCGGCAAAGCTGATGAGAGAAAAGTTTGCAGTATTCCAACTGCAGAGAATGACGATGTTGCACGATACAAGACAGTCGCTATGGAAACTTGGTAATGCTGTCTGGTATGAGAGGATAAGTCTGCCATCTAGGCATGTCATAAATAACCCTAACTAACCACTTGGAGCGAACAGGGATATGAGTGCCCCAATAATGTCAGAGACCGTATGAAGAAAATGTTCTTCGGAGACATGAGTTGCCTTTTAGTGAATTAATTAATTGAATTAAAGCAACAGGTTAGCCATGTTTTTGCAATATTTGGCAAATACTGACAATTTTGATATTAATCTGCTCCCTATTAAGAGATTTTAGAATCCCCATAAAATTTGATTAGAACTTCCCACATGTTTGTCGGTAGAGGTCTGAGTTATTCTGAATGCCGCTGTGATGTGGCAGCCTACACATTTGAAATCTATTAGATCTTCATTGATGGTGAAGACCATTTTCTGCTGTAGCCATTTTCATTGGAAAATTGTGTACTGTAGATAACATATCAATCTGAATCCCCCCCCCCCCCCCACTAAAACAAGTTCAAGGTCAGAATGATTCAGTTGAAAGATTCTGCATATTTTGTTATGAGTAGACTATGTTCACTCGTTTGTACTGGGTACAATCTGTAAAAGAGAATATTTTCCCATAAAAATGTTTTCCGTGTTTGTTTGTTTGTTTGTTTGTTTGTTTTTGTGAGACCATGATTGCCTTATTAGATAACCACAATGCTGTTTTTGAAACACGTTTTGACCCAGGCAGCTCAGAGAAACATGATTTCTCTCTTTCGCGTTTTGCTATGTATTCCCTGTCACTGTTGATGGGTGGAAGGAGCTGGTAGCAAAGAACAAAAAACAACTAGTGATAGTTATACACCCAAAGAATTGAGTTAGATCATCCACAAATATGGCTGCCTGGGACTACAGTATATGTATGTGTCATTTCTTGGAACACATTAAGTCGCTCCTCAACTTTTCAACCCTGCAAGCCAATCTGCCGGGGCGGAATCCGGGATTAGAGGTTCATTTTACTTGCCCCATTCAATACCTCATTTCCCTAGATTACTCGTTCACGGCCATTATCCACACACATGAGGCGAAGCCCTGGGAAGCATGCGGGAGGGGAAAAGGTTACCGCCAAAGAAAATTAAAAGAAGCATTTTCATCTGATTCTTTTTTTTCCTTTGAACCATTGTGTCTTCATTAACATCTTAAAGGAGTTAAGATTTGGCGTATTATGTAAACTTGAGCGAGTGTCCGAGAGAGAAGGAGAAAGAGAAAGAGAGAACAGAAGAGGGAAAAGTGAAGAGAAGAAATGTTAGGTGACCAAAGAGATAAAAACAGGGGGGGGGGGGGCCTGATGGGATGAAGGGGTTAGTTGATATGACAACTATTCCTGAATAGAAGGAAAACATGGCATTTGAATTATAAGTCTCATCCACTCTCCGTTGTGAATAACTAAACCTGTATTGTATGTTAATACGACTTTGTTAATGCTGGCATATGAATGTATGTAGATATACATGTACACACACATTTATAATTTCATATGTGTATATATGCATGCACACACATACATTCTACAGACAGACATATACACAGACATACATACAAGTACGTACATCTTTACATACATGTTTATATATATAAGAGAGCAAATGATATAGCTTTCACACACATTTATTTTGCCAAGCTTTTGGCTGTTCTCGGCCTCGTTCACAACTAAAAGTACAATAAACAAAGTCATAGGAAATCAGAAATGGGATATGAATTAGTAATACCTAGGTGCATAGATAGTCTAAATAATGCATGAATGTAAGTATATAAGTGTAACGAAAGAAAAGTATAAAGTGTCAAAATTGTGTGTTTTCTTATTACATGTGTACTAATATTATAGGTTACTATTCCATGCGCCAATCAAATGAAGTCATGGTGCCAGTGTCTCTCAGTTCTCCCATTTTTTTGTGCAATGTCTCTGAGAAATTCATTTTTAAAGATAAAGAATCAAAACAAAGAATTGGCATCCTGCATATCAAATTGCATTACTTTTGGGTTGTGGTGCAGTCTACATGAATCCTATTGAGAGTTATAATTGCCAAATCATTTATTTAGGAATTGTTGTATACTTACGTGTAATGTCTGAATGTATGAACCAGTGAGAGACTAAATAGGTTATAACATCACTTGCCCCATATAATTGCTTCATGAAAATGTACTCCATGTTCAGACACAAACCAGTTGAAACCAAAACTTGATAAAGAAACGACATATAAATAATTAGCTGACAGACTGTGATCTCAACCGTGCTGAAAAACATTGTATAGACATGCATTTTCCAACTGCACGTGTTGTTGTGATCATGACATCACCGCTAGCTAAAATGCAATGGTAAGATGGATAGATGCATAGATAGATAGAATAGATAGATAGATAGATAGATAGATAAATAGATAGATGGATAGATAGATAAATAAATAGATAGATAGATAGATAAGTAGATAGGTAGATAGATAGGTAGATAGATAGATAGATAGATAGATAGATAGATTATAGATAGATAGATAGATAGATAGATAGATAGATAGATAGATAGACAGATAGATTATAGATAGATAGATAGGTAGATAGATAGATAGATAGATTATAGATAGATAGATAGATAGATAGATAGATAGATAGATTATAGATAGATAGATAGATAGATAGATAGATAGATAGATAGATAGATAGATAGATTATATATAGATTTATACTTTCATAAAGGGTAGGAGAGGCAAGGATGTGAAAGTTCAGAATTTTATCCGATTTTAGACTTTTTGATATTCTGCCCAAAACCCACTTTTCAGACATTTTTTTTTTCAGTTCGAATGCATTAGAATTATCACAGTTTAATGCACTCTATTCCTTTTTTTTGTAACTTGCAAATTTTTCAGTTTTTTTTTCTGCAAGTACTCTCACACCCCAAAAAGAAAGAGAGGGAGAGAAAGAGAGAGAGAGAGAAAAAAGGGAGTGGGAGACAAAATTTTCTTTAAGAACAAGAAGAGGAATCATTTCTGTAAGCAGGACTCCAAATTAGACAGTTTGCCATGGCCTGAAGCAGCTCAAATTTCATAAATTAGGTATTTTTGATACCTGAAAGGGGAGCGCCAATATTTCATGCGTGCAATATCAGCAAAGACCAGTCTAATCCACCATTCCTTATTTTTCTTCCCATATCAATCTCTGCCAACTGAAAAACTGATATGCTTTGCTTGCATGCATTTCTTAACCCATTGAAGGCTAGTTTTGAGTACACTCGAGCATGTGTCTACAGGAAACACGCATTGGAGCAAAACCAGCTCATCCTCAGTGGGTTAACTTTACAAGAGCAGAGTTCCAATTAAGACCAGTAATGTGAGAGATACATATGGCCATATGTTCTTGCGTGCTGTAAAGTGAGACATTGATTTTTCAGATTTTTAATTTGTTCTTGGGCTGTGATTGCTCACATCAGCCTCAGTATACACCAGGTGCTTTGACAGTTTTCTTTTTTTTTTTTCTTAACGGTCCTGTTAACCTTTGGGAACAGTGATTTAAAAACTTTTCAAAATATGACATTTAATGCACATGTGTAGGTCTGTTGTACCACAAAACATCCTTTCATAGAGAGTTTAAGCGATATAGCCCAAAATATAAGAAGATATCTGTATTTTTTTCAATAAACCGTAATTGTAAACGGTTTAATATGGAAACATTTTTGTTATAACTATTGTTCACATTCTGTATATTTAACATCAATTTTACCAATTCAAATTTTTACAGTGGTTGTTTCTATCCCTAACTCACATTTTAGAACAATTTGAAAGCACCAGTGCTGGGTTTTTGTTTTATCTGCAAATGGTAAATTATGCCTTTAAGTAGAAATGTGTACGTTGTAAATATTCTCATACTGTATATATGTCTTTAGGAGGTAGTGGTTGGGCCATTCTTCATCTATGAATTGTATATAAAATGAGAGTTTAAAATGAGTGGATGAATTTCTCTCTATACGAGTAGTCAACTAAAACACACACATGCACGCATATGCACAGACATACATATTGTCATGTCGTATAAATTCATTTTAATATTTCTTCTCATCAATCTTTCCATGTTTAATATGGCACTTTTAATTTGATGTTGTATATATACATGATGTGTCAGACCATGCATTTTGTTTGCATAAAAGACAGACAGACAAACAGATAGCCAGACAGAGAAAGGGGAAAAAAAGACAATACCATGATCTCTCTCATCTTAGACTTACCTTGTTGCCATCGGCAACTTTACTACGAAGCCGGTAGCCTATGGAGACTGAGCAAGCTTCCTGTCGCCCTAGCAACGGGAGTCATTCATAGCTTGGCAGTCGTCATGCCGACTGATACGGGCCGGGTGATGAAACCTCTCCATCTCCCCCCTGAACCCTCTTACTCATTTGCCCCCCAAACAACTCTTAACTCTCTGTTTGTCTGTTTTTATTTCTTTTTATCTCTCTCGCATTTTCCAGCTCGTTCTCACTCGGTTTATAATTAGCCACCTAGACGGAGGACTGTCTGCCTGTCTGTGACGTTCCCCAGTAGTAGTGACTAATAAGACAACGCCCTTTGCCATCGCAACCTGCCAAATTTCCTAAATCACATACCCCCCCCCCCCCCCCCCCCCCCCCCCAGGCTGGGCTGCAGACGTAGTTGTAACTGTCGTAGTAAGTGGGTGGGACGGCAGGATCTAATTAAATGGCTACCTCCACCCTCCGTGGATACAAATCTGCCAATGGGCTGCCACGGAGGGGTGTTGACGTGACGACGGAGGTGGGAGCACTGGCCACATGACAACAACGGCGTCGCCATGGGGACTACTGTCTCTACAAATGGACCTCGTTGCCAGTGGTTTGTTTACTAACATGACCTTGTGGGCCACGTCGAGTTTCCCACGACGCTTAGGGAGAGAGAATGACAGAAAAAAACAGACGAAGAGAGAGAGATTCAATAATGAAGAGAGACACATGAAAAGAGAGAGAAGAATAGAAGATAAGGAGAGAGAAAGATACTCTGTGAAGATGTGGAAATTATCCCAGTGACTCTGTTAATGTTTATCTCTTAGTAAATGCAACCTACCCCTAAATCACTGGTCACTTTCTATCTTTACCATTTTTTTTTTTTTTTTTTGCTCTTCATCAGTGACTACTCAACTCATTGGTATCAACTGATCTTCTCTGTTCCTCATTATATCATACAAAGAACAATGCAGATGCTTTCTCTTCTAATGTGCCAGATCATTTTGTATATCTCCGTAAGATGTGAGATCATTTCGTATCGGTTCAGAGGTGGCGGCAGAGTTTCAGTTCAAGTTGCAGAAATACGCTCCTGCGATGCAAAATCTAGTGGTTTGTTTTTAGGGGCTTGGTTTTAGGTAAATGTCTGTATCGAGGGATGTCCACACAATCAGGTTGAGTTTTCCTTTTATGAACAGCACATGAGCTGGACAAAATGAGAAACAGCAAAAGGAAAATTGACAGAAAAAAAAATGGCCAGCGAGAGAGAAAGAAAAGATGTCGTAGAAAAAGCTGAGAAACAGAAGGGCACTATCGTGTCCTTAAATTTTGAGCTTTAAATGAAAAATGGAACAATCAATTTTCATGGAATAAAAAGTTTATCTAATCAAAAGATTTATTAGCATTGTTCCCAATATTGGATGAAATAGAGCCCTTGTGGTTTTGATGTACAATATTTTACTGAAAATAAAAATATTCTGAAATTGACACCATAATATAGAGGAGATCAAGCACTACAACGTGATACCAAAAACTCAATTCTCTCCTAAATTGCAATAAAGCCCTTCTGGTTCTCAGTTGACTATGAGCATCTTGGAAAAATCTGCTATTTTTGGAATCAGGGAATAGGAGTTACGGGCGAATAATAGCAAATGATTGCCAGTGCGGAGTATTTTGCTAATGAAGCTTGAATCAAAATGATGTGTCAGAAAACAAGATTGAGAGAGAGAGAGAGAGAGATAGACAGACAGACAGACAGACAGACCAGCATCAATGTAAACATTGAAGCTCTAGGCTGTGTCAGATATTGGGGACAGGAAAAGGCTGCTAGTTGACATTTCCCCCCTTTTGTCTTTCCGTCCGAACCCTTGATTGCATGATACAATTAGACTGCCACCCATTGATGGAACCATTCGCGAAAAAGAAGTCAACCGGGCCCCCCGCTCGTAACTGTATCGCCTTTGTCCAGGTCAGCGAAGTAACCAGCGTCCAGGGCTCTGGGTACTTTGGGTCCAAGGTTCATTTCCTATGATAGGATATAGATATTGTCATGGGGTGCTTGCACTTTCTTTTTTTTTTTTCTTTTTTTTATTTCGTCTGCTGTGTCCTCATCATGTGAGCAAAGGTATCAGTCCTACATCCCTGCACAGATATTGCATTCATGCTCCACTGCTAATGGAATTTGTCGAATAAATTATGGATATATTCGCTCTCCATCTCTCCTTCTCTCTCTCTCTCTCTTTTCCATCACTCTCTCTCTCTTTCTCTTTCTCATTCTGTTTTTCTTGTCCTATCGTTCTCTTCCTTTTCTTTCTTTCTCTTTCTATCTTTTTCTTCCTTTTTATTTCTATCTTTTTCTTCCTTTTTATTACTATCTTTTTCTTCCTTTTTATTACTATCTTTTTTCTTCCTTTTTATTACTATCTTTTTTCTTCCTTTTATTGCTATCTTGTTCTTCCTTTCTCTTTACTATCTGTTCTTCTTTCTCTCCTATCTGACTTCCTGCCTGACTTGCTTTCTCTCTCTCTCTCTCTCTCTCTCCTTCTCTTTCTCACTTTCTTTATCTTTTCTCTCTTTCTCACTGATATGCTCATATCTGTTCTTCCTCCTTATCCACTAGGCTTCTTTTGATAGTGTACCCAGGGCTCAGGATGAGTGGTAACCTGGAATCCCATGGAAGCCTCCGCCCCCCTCCCCCACCCAACAAGCCACTCTGACCCTTCCATTAGGGAGGGCTTCCTATGCTATGGAGAGTTGCCATGATTTGCTCACAAGATTGACACCCATTGTAGCTCATTGATCACTTCTTCACTGACAAACTGATCAGTTGTTTGATTTAAAATATTTAAAAAAAATATGAAAATATGTATCCATATGTATATACATTAGTTATGAATATACATGTTATAAAAATACCGTATATGCTGTTATTTTCGTGTACTGATATTTTCGTGAATGAGGAGGTCACAGACATTTTTGCGAGATGTTGATTTCACGAATTGACACTGGCCTGTTTATAAGCACGCTATATTACCAGTAGCGCATGGTTACATTTTTGTGTGTTGTTAAATTTGCAGTCCAACTGTGATTCACGAAATTCGTAAAAACTAGACCCTCGGAAAATAACAGCTTATTCAATAAATATATATTTTATATATATATATGTATATTCAAGAGCTTACATTGAGGTTTTTGGTATCTCTATTTTATATAGGTAGATAGATAGATGAATATACTCAAATACTAATCGCAGATATTATTGTATTTGATACATACATTCCTACATCGTAGAATTAGGTGATGTTCTCCATGATGGTATAAATTTCACTGTGTTTTTTTTTTTCTGTGCTTATTCTTGTGCCCAATACTCATCATTGCATGTTCAACAAGAAGAGCAAGCGTCACAAGCGTAAATTGTCGGTGAATGCAGCTAGCCGTGAGCTTTGCTACTGTTGTGTCCACAACTGCCAGATTTACAGATATCTTAGAGGAGACTCAGGAGAAAAACATGCATAAAGTTTCACTTTAGAAGTAGTAAGCAGCTGATACTATTAGTGCTGTTGTTTGCTCCACTTCTCCAGTCATTATCTATACAAGTGTGGAAATGCTATAATGCTGAGAGTGATCTTACATTGCAGATGTGTGCATTGGAATGAAAATATGTGTTATCAACTCTGTTGAGCATGAGGAGTTACTGTAGCAGAAAAAAAAAATATGCAGAGTTGCACAAACAAATATGGAGGGAAGGATTAGTACCACTGCAGCACTTAGGCTGCATTTATAAACTAGAGAGAGAGAGAATCACGTTTCAATTAGTGTTTACAAACGTGGTTTCAAATGCGATTCTAAGGGTGGCGTGTTCACACCGTATGTAGCCATCATATAGTCGCATTTGAGTGTTGTCACTGCTCGACCCGGAAAGTAGAGGTCAGTTGAGGCCCCCTGCATTGTGACTTGCGGGATGTATAATGCATGGAAGTTTACCTTACCTTCTCGGAGATATAAACATGCTTCGAAACGGCATTGCATGAATATCTTTTTGTAGAAAGGCAATCATGGTCTCAAATGCCTTTTCAAATCGCCCTTTCAATGGCATAAAATATCAGTGCCACTAAACGTGTTTGAAAACACGGTAGTGTTTATCTGTCCCCCCAAAATGCCTCAAATACCTCAAGGATCATGATCCTGCCTCAGAAAATTTTTAGATAAACGCCCCCTTAACATCATTCAATGGACTGTTTCTCTCTCCCCCCCCCCCCCCCCCCCCCCGCACAACTGAAGTGGTTACCTTTTTGGCTCACTTAGGGGTTCAGAGACTGCCAAAAAATGCTTTCCATCATCTAGCTCAGGCTATTCAATGTTAGTGAAATGTTATGTGCAACAGATGATATGCTGGAGTTAGTGAGAAACAGCAGCCAAATTCATGTATTGCTAAAAAAATAAAAACAACAACACACACACACCACACACACACGACACACAATATTGGGATAAGGGGAAGAAAATTAAGAAAAGAGAGAGGGAGAGAGAAAGATGTGATATAGAAGAAGAAGATGTATAAGGAGAAGGAGAAAAAAAAGTTGAGAAGTTGAACGACAAAGATTAAAACTTGTTACCTTTGAGCAGCAAACTAATATCAACACTGACCAGCAGAGCCATATTCAGCATGAATGTCTTAACATATCCACAACAGTTTGCTCAAATGATGTAGATCTCTCTCATGCCTAGTTGCAGCAAGAAAAAGAATGAAGACCTCCCCCCCCCCCCCCATCTTAACCCCAACAAGGTGTTCATTCAGATCAGGTGTTTACTGTCTCTAACACTTTTTTTGTGGATGAGATAGAAAAGATAAACTTCTTGCTGGGCAGAAAGAGCTACTTCTGTTCCTCTCTTTTTTTAATCCTTTCATACCACCTCCAAATTATAAATAGAATAAGTAAAAAAAAAAACAAATGGGAGAAAATGAAAAAAAAAGTGCTTTGTCACAGTTTTCCTTTCTGAGTCATGACTCTCATGATTGTGGGTTAAATTGGCCAGAAAATGATATGATGCCATGATCGAGCCATAAAAATGATTTTCTTAATAGCTCCCGCGTTGGATTTTGCGTGGCAATTGGCTTAGATGTAAATGATGCGCAGGCATCGATAGCCGCAAAATAGCGACCTACACTGAGGAAGCCATTTAAAAAAAAAAAGACTGGGTGAGATTGGTGCCGAAAATGTTTTTGCATCTTTGCGACACTGTGACAAAGCACAGGAGCTTCTTACTAAACTTTTGACTCTTACTCCCAACAACAACAACAAAGATAACCGCAACAACGCCCCATTTATCTGCGCTTCTTGATTTAGCGCTCTCGTATGACGCGATTGGATCGGCAGCGAAGTATATAGCAGAAAAGAGGAGCTAGAAACAGGGTGATCTAATTCAATGAGTGGCTGAAAAACACCACATCGATATTGTGTTGTGATTGTAAGTGTGTGTTAACCTACATTCACAGCTCCGTCCTCAGGTGCTTGTACTTTAACAAAATAAGCCGACTGCAGCCTGACAAATACTCTCCTTCTGAAGTGCGGAGTGCGTCATTGCTGCCGAGTTATGCAAATCTTTGTGGTGAGAATCCCCTTCTCTCACTCTCTCACTAATGACAAAAAGAAGGTGATAAAGTACACAAAGAAGGAAAAGAGGGCATATGTTTTCTTGTTTCTTGTGTCATTTCTCCTGTTTTTTTCTTCCAGAAAAACATGCTACAATCAGGAATTTGGAGAAGAGTAGTAGAAGCTCGCATTAAAGAGCTTTTCAACTGGAGCACACATAATCTGGTCTTCTTCTCTCTTTTTTTTTTGTGTAATGATATATACTTTCTTTATATATCATTGCAGTGTTCCAATAATAGTGTGTAAATTCTTTTTGCTCTCTTGATGTTCTTGTGCTTCATTGCTTTCTGACTTTTGTGTTCCTGCTCAAGATGTTAAATGGGACTGAAAACCAGTCTCTCGTTAAATGCCACGAAGAGGACACGTAAAGGAAAAAAAACTGCCCATGTCGAGTTTATCACAACGAAGTAAATTTTGTGAAAATGCCAATCCTCTCTATGGTGCACTGGTGGATTCCTTTTAAGCACCTTTGGAAGTGTGATACACATCATGAATGCATTGATGCTAACTTGAGTTCAGCTGTATGTGGTCATCGTTAAAGTGTTACAAACAAATTGTGAGGTAAATCTTGCTACTTTTAATAAAAAAACAAACGTTGAGTCAACAAAGATCAAGTGAAATGTGTGCACAATGTAATCTCTGATCAGGCAAATGCATGCAATGGTCTTATTTAGGATTGTTTGCTTTTTAACTGCTCACTCAATTTACGAATCGGCCCAAAGGTATGCGGTTATGGGTATTATAGTTTATATCTACAATTTTATATGTTTAAGTGCATCTGTAATTGATAATCCCTCATTTCTGGGTTCTATGCATTAACCACAAATCAGCACAGTAAAAAATAAAAATGTCATAAATGCCCAAGGTTAGTACTGGCAATCCTCAGAAGTTATCAACCTGCTATGGGTGTTTTTGTAACGTTTTCTTCAAACATAGTAATATGTTTGGAAACATGATTTGTTTGTGGATGCATTGACTTTCTTTAGGTAGCAGCAATGCCTTAGAAGCCATCAGTCAACTTTGACATTAAAGTACTGTCGTTGTCCTTGGCGTAGATTCGTGGCAGCTCCTAAATGAAGCGTTTGAGCTGCTTTTCGACGTTAAACGTGGCGTCAGTTGATAGAGTCCAACGTGAATGTATCAGCTTGCTGGTTTAGTTTATCGAGCAGTGGCCCGTGGTGGACGGCAGAGTGCACTGAGTGTTTTGGGGCCAGGGGCTCATGTGTCACATGACACATACGGTACATGCACCACTTATCGCTCCAGCGGTGCAAAAGATGGTGACAGTGGACAACTTAAATTTTTGCCAGGACCTCTAGGCATTGCACCAATGTGTTGCCTTGTGTAAAGCTATCAATGATACCTAGATTTTATTTACTTTTTTCAGGCGGGGGGGGGGGGGGGGGGGGGGGGGGGGCATATGTGCAAAGTGGCATCTTAAATTACAGAATGGCAAAAGAATAGTTTTCTCTGAATATCTGTGTGAAGATTGCGTTCTTCTTTGCATTCATCTCTACTTTTACTCTTCTCCATCTTGTAACTATCAGTAGCATGTGCGACATATCATTGTCAGTCATCATAGTCACCACAATTCACAGTATTGTCATTTGTCATCATTGTCCTTTTCAGAATTATCGTCACCATCATCTGCATGAACATCTTTATACCACATATTGCAAAACTAGAAACATTTATGGCATTAAATTTTCGCGTATTGGAGCCGACGACCTTTTTCGCGGCATGAAATTTTAGCAGATTCCACCGGCATTCAATGCGTATAGTGTAAATAAGAACTTTTGCGTGCATTTTAATTTTGTGAATTGTGGCTCTTGCAAAATTCGCAAAATTTAAATGCGTACAAAAACTTCTGGTCTTACAGTACTCATATTGTTGTCCATGAAAGGCCAACACTTCAACAAATAACAAGCTCTATTCTTCAATTTCTTATTTAAACGTATCAGGATCAGCGACGTTTCTAGTATGTTAACGCCCTTCCCAGGGCTCATTTTCAGTGAGCTGCTGTTCCCTCTCAAGATTTCCTCGTGATATTGTACCAATCGGGGCTCCTCCCTTTAAGCGCGTGTGCAGCGGCACAAGTACGCAAAAGTGCAGTGACTCTGTCGAGACATCTGCTTCACAGCGTCTGCAGCACCGCCCTGCTACCTGGGAGGGAGATTGGCCGATAAACGCAAATTGATGCTGTTAACTCCAGTTTGGGCGCATTCATCAGTCCATTGTATGGTATCCCGCGTAAGTGGAAATCAGTGTTTGGTGTGTGCCTGGGACAGTGCCTCTTGTCAGATTTTTTTCCCCTCCTTCTCTGTTATTCCAAGATTGTCCTTGTGCCAGGCATTTTCTTCATCTAAGTCATGTAATTTAATGCAATCTTTGCATTCACATGTTTTGATGAATGGCTTCGATGATTCAGAGGGAGTTTATATGGAACGCTGCAATGTTGGTTATGATCATTTCTTTGTGCTGCAATTTCTCTTTAAATCAATAATTTATTTAGAAAAAGATGGGGGAGACAAGGTGCTTAAACAACTTGCTTTAGCATCTAATTAGTATAAATTGAGGATGAAGAAGCAGAAAAGGTGAAATAACTCCAAATGTTCCAAAACCCCCCGACTCCCATTCTGCTGTTTCATTTGTAATACTGCATACAAGATGACTGTTTAGCAATTCTTTATGCAAATTTGCATTGAAACAATACAAATTACAAAGTGGCTCTCTTTACACATGCAAACATACACACACACACATATACACACAAACACAGATGTATGATATATCGTCGCTGGGGTGACAAGACCTTGTATCTGCAATTTTGGTGAAAATGACTTTATTGGAGTAATAGTCAAATAATGGGTTAAGTGATGTCCTGTTCAAATCCCAACTGTCTTAGTCCAAAAATGAAGCCACCACGGCATGCCAAAGCAAAGGCTATCCCATTCGCTATAGTGCTTTGGCCGCCATGTTTTTTGGCTCTCCTGAACATTTGACATTTTGTAGATACGAGGTCTTGTCGCCCCAGCGACGATATATATATATATATATATATATATATATATATATATATAAAAATGTTTGTGTGCATATGTATACACACACAAATGTGTGTATCAGAGAAGAGTCCTTTTTTCTGTCTCATCTCTGTAGTAAAAAGTCTGATGCTACAATAAACTTATGAGAGCACTATAGTCTATCAGTAACCTTGATCTGATTTTGCTCTCCTCTTTTGCTATTCCACTTACCATCAGTAAAAGTAGGTTAAGTGTCAGACAGTCGTTTTCAGATCTTCTTATCTTGTGTGTCTTCTTCTACATAATTGCTTGCTCGCCTCTTATCTGTTTCTCTTTATATTTGCGTGAAATTGGGAAAACAGAGTGATCAGAAACTCTGCACGACCGCTTTCAACCGTCCTGCTCCGTCCCTCGAGCGGGCATCTTCCGTTACCATACCGAGGGAGACTGTTTGAGGATGGAAATGCGGGCAATTGCCCTCTGGTGGCTGATTCTTTGTAACATGCACGCCAAGGTGGACATGGAGAGGTGTACGCGAGGGGGTGGGGGGGGGGGGTGGGGAAGGTAAGGGAGAAGCGGTAGGGGAGAAGGGGGGGGATGGATCATTGGAGAGGTTGATGGGATGAGAGCAGGTTTAGATCAGAGCACCGCCGCCCAGTCAGATCACCGCTATGACAGGTGTCAGAGCCATTAGTGTCCATCTTCAATATCAATCTCCTACCCCCGACCCCACCCCACCCTTCTCACCCCTTTAATCCTCAAAAGTACAGACAGCTTTTTGGGCGCTTTGGAGCATAATGAGACGTGACTTTACCTAACAAGGGTTGTTTTATCTGGCACCCTCTGGGACCAATAGCTTCTAACAGTTAATGGTCTGAATGAGGGGATGGGGGTGGGGAGCAGGAAAGAGACTTTCCTAACGTAAAGTGAGGACCATGGAATCACGCCATCAGCAGAATCAGGCTCTTGTACCTGCCCAACCACACACTCATGCACCAACACGTGCGCACACACACACAGGTATATATGCACACATAGATACACACACCCATGCATGAACACACACACACGCACACACACTTGTATATAATGTATAACATAAACATCACACAAACACGTACACCCTGCAGGAAACCCCAAGGGGGCCATATCACTGAGGCCTCTTATCAAAGAATGCAATTTTTTTCTTTATTATTCAATATTTATGATGGTAAAAGTAACAGTGCTCCAATAGAAGAGGCAAAACACACACGCATGGCACACACACACACACTGACACACACACACACACTTACACTTGCATACAAATCTCTGTTGTTGTTGTTGTTGTCATTGGTTGGTTGGCCATTTCTCGTATCATTGACTTCAACCCACCTGGAGGAGGGACGTGGTGCTTTCTTCGCCTAAAGCCTCGCTATCCATGGACTCAGGTGTCATTAACCCCTTCTGTGAGAGCGTCCCCTGCCGACGACGACAACACGTAGCGACCACCGAGGCGGTCTCCTCTGTGATTCGAGTGGTGCATAGCTCCCTGTCTGTCTGGAAAAAGTGCACTTACGGGTCAGAAAAAGGAGGAAAAAGAAATCCTCTCTCGTAGTCTGTAACTTTTACTTAAGTGCCTCTGTCCCTTTTTTTCTCTCCTTTTGACATCCTTGAGTTGTTGCTTAAAGGGAGAAACACTCCTTTGCAGATCTTCCCAATTTCCATATGATTCCACCTTTAAGATGATAATAATTCTAGCTATTACAAAAAATATAACAATACCAGCGGCAGTGGCGCTGTGTAATTTCTGTAATAATGTGTTGAAAATGATGTGCCTGTGCACAGCATGAGCTCTGTTTACTTGTTCACGAAAGCAACAAGCACTATCTTGATCGCCAAACTGCAAAACTTTTGTAGATTTTCTAAGCAATTATTACATGCCGGCAAAAGAAACATCAACTGTTAGCTCTGGAAATGCACTTCTGTTGCAAGGTGACAATGTACTAGTCATGATGAAAAAGAGAAAATTAGATGTTAGTATGGCGCATGCGTGCTGCACTATCTTGTGTAACTCTGCATATACCGGAAGTGCACAAGTAAACACTGATGATGTGACCCCCACTTGACCTCAACTTGTTGCGCGTGAGTGTATAAGATCACCTCATTTATTTGCACATAGCGGACGACCAGCATACAAAGGAAACAAAGGTGACACGTCTTTTCTGCAAGCCTCGCTGATAGTACCCCCTCCCGAAAAAAAGAAAGATATAGAAGAAAAGAAACATGAATACAGATAGTAATGGACAGCAGCACATAACTTGTTCAATTTCCCTCTCACTGCGTTTAGAGGAAAATGAAACGCCACACAAATTTCCTGTTCCTGTCACTGTCGTCCCGAGAGTGTAAGGGCTGTCTTTCAGGGCAAGAAGCGTGATTAAATTTTCGTATCAGCCCAGAACGCAATTCTCAGTTTCACTCCCATGCCACGGTTTTGGGTGTTATTAGACTCTTGAAGTCCAAGGCCAGGTCTGTGATTCTTTGATGATCAAAACTGAGCAATGTTTTTAATCTGCGATTCAATAGTATATTCAGTTTACTAAAAGATGCTTCTGAATTCATACTGATGTTCAGCGTGAAAGTGCTGGCTCATAACTCCAGTGTGTGATAAGATTTTATTACTCTATTCCACCATTTCTGCTGGTGCAGATGATCTCCTTTTACACCACTATAATAGGTTTATACTGTTCTACAAGCCATCTTACCCCATGTACAGTCCATTTTTCATCATTTCATAGCCAGCTATCTTATTGTGCAATTTGTACTGATTTGTATAATATCAATACTTGATGTCATCTTTGATTCATTTTGCTTGTCATATGTTTACATGCTTCTTCTTCCTTCTTGAATGGTGGAAATGAATGAAAACAAAAATGAAAATTTCCTTTAAGCAAATAAGAATTAGAATTAGAATGCTATTCTTTTGGGGGATTGCAGTGCAGTTAGTTCTAGCTCCAAGTAAATACAAATTTAGTGGTTTTGACATTGTTTGTATAAGCCCAGTGAGGTGGTGATATTCAGTTTGCAAACTGAACAAAAATTGATTAAAAAAAAAAATGAACACACACAATGCCTATACACCTAATTTACATATTGTTCGCATAATTCAGTCATTTTCTTTAGTTTCTTTAATTTCATTTGAGCATTAAAAAAAAAATTGACAAATTGGTATCAAGCTGTATTTTTTATATTTTTTATATGGAGCTGGAACCACAGTATTTCTTTCTGACAGAGCATTTGCTCCATCTAGTATATTGCATTGTGTTCCCAAATGAATAATTCATTTTTCTTCATTTTTCGAGACTAAACTCAGATCTTCCATGATTTCCTCTGTTGGTTTTAGTCACTTACTCTTTTCAACACCTTATAACTGTAGTCAGTATGAACTCATTATACACACAATTTTATTCTTTTGCCATTTTTTCCCTTTCATCTCTGACAGTGGCCCAAGCAAACTTGATCAGAGTTTTGATTCAGAAAGCAATTAAGAATATTCTGCGTAGTCCCACAAACTGTACCAACCTCCTGCCTGACAATCATCACATGTCCCCCTCTCTCGTTGGTGCATGATGCATCGTATAATTCATTTACCCATCTTCGTTCGGTGCGCTTGATTTTTGGGCCCGGGCACAAATCTGACGGGTTAAACTACCCGATCCCAAATTGGAAGTACAACCCCCCCATCCCCACTCCTTCTCAGGTGGAGGAGAGAGAATTTGACACAAACGGAAGAGGGGCAGGCAGAGACACACCTACTGAAGTACCTTGAGAGTAGCTAATGTATGATGATGTAAAAATGTTAGAACTCATCCTCTCATGGCTCATGCTCACTTTGTAGAGGGGAAAAATGGAAAGAGAGAAATGAAACTACAACAATAATATGTCATCTTGGCTAGTAGGAAAAAAAAATGTGATGTGTGATATACGAATCACAAATGTGGTGGTAATGTTTTTCTTTCGATCATATAAGGTATCGATGAAATCAATTGTAATTATGATTGAAATATTAAAGTGACAAGATTGATAACAGTAACGATATTAATCTTTATGAGGGTAATGATAGTAATAATGACCGATAGTAAAGCAGATGTGGCAATGTTTTAACTATGATTATGGTTATGATCATGAGGTGAATAACATGGAGCCATTATTAAAAATACAGCTGTAGTGCTTTCAGGCACCGCGACACTCTTTGAAAGGCTTGGCAGTAACCAATCAGGTGTTAGCTTACCGGCTGTTGCCATGGCAGCTGCTTGTATGCAGGCATATATATCCAAGCTCAAGCCCCATCACAAAATTTTACCCCGCTCCTAGTGATGTGTTGTATTGCCAATAATGTCAAGTGCAAATCTAATCTCACTGTCAACATTCATTCCGAAATCTTTATGGCGCAGGGGACGCTGAAACTAACTTGGCCGGCTTTTAGGAATAACCGGATGACGGAAACCCCGCCGCTGTCCCCGCATCTTGTCGTTTTGATCAAAGCCAGTTTCCATCACCTGTTCGGAGCCTTCTTGATGGGACGAAATGGCTTACAAAGCCCCCCATTCTTAAAGTACATGCGCATCTAGATTGGAAAAGATTCCGGGCTTAGCAGCGCAAATCAAATTAAACTCTGGCTGTTGTGTTTCTTGTTGTTTCCTTCTTTCTTTCTCTCTTTGGAGAAATGGAGATGAGAAATTTCTTCTTCTTGTTACTGATCTGATCTCGGGAAGCAGGAAAAAAAAAGTGATGTAGGAGAAGAGACTTTTAGATCATTTCCTGGTTTGTTCATTTGTTAGTTTGCTATTTGTTTGTTTTTTATGTGTTTTTTTTTTAGTCTAATGCAAAGCTTACAGATTGGAGATTATTTCTGATAACTGTGTCATCTGTACATTTCAAATCCGACACGTTGTCTCCTTCTAGCTGATGTGATCCTGGGTAAACTGTGTTTCTCTGCTCGTATAATTGCCTTGGGATTGGTGAACGTCACCCTCCACGCAGCTGGCATAGTTTGCTCGGAAGCTTTGCTGTGAAAGATTTGCTTTCCTTATTCATCAAAGAGATGTATTTGTATCGAAAATTGTTTTGGGTTTTAAAGATCTGCACGGCATGTGAGCGTACATAGCAAAGTTGAGACTTCAAGATTGTCAAGATTGTCTGTGTGGTCCATTTTGTGCTGAATGATCAATTGTGTCATCTTTTCCATTCACTATCAGAGCAGCAATGATTTTCTTTTTTTACCTGCTTTGCCAAATTACCAAAAAGAATAAAAAAGAAACCACAACATAGTCGCAGGTAGATGACAGAACATACCTATGCATGAGTCAGCAGTTAGTAGAGTGGAAAATGCCCATATGTACAATATGTATTTTCATGAACAAGAACTGAGCTCAACAGCTTGTTGGTGAAATGTATTTCCTTATATGTGTTAATGAGGTTATATATACTTTGTCCTAAATGTACTCATACGAGTATTGGAACATGATAGTGTCTGCCAATAGAACTCAACAAACCACAGATTTCAGTAAAAAAAAAGAAAAAAAAAAGAATGAACAAGTATTTATGATGATATACATATGCTTGGAGGTGGGGAATGTAGTGAAGGGATTACCCAATGGTAGGGAGATGAGAGGAGACAGAAGGTTGTTGCTGAAAGGTAAATATTGCCTGAGTTTTGGGATCATATCATTTCATTTTCAGCTGCTTCTGATGATCTCGCAGAATATTTCTCTCATTTGTAAAGTGATACTCTCTTTAAAAGATATTTTGTTGCCACAATTTTGCCTCTTGTATAACTCTACTACTACCACCACAATTGCTAATGTTTCTTCTGCTGCCTCCACTTCCACTCCGTGTCACTCCAATTTCCTCTTCCGGGGATAATTTCATACATCCTGCAGAAAATAGCAACAGCCCTCCCCTTGGCATGGATTTATCCAAATGTAATCAAATGGAGCACTCAAATCTGTTACAAAACTTGCAAAATTGGCAAGAAGTATGGCAACAAGCAGGGATGTCACACTCATCCTCTTCTCTTTAGAGTGTTCAAGAAATTATTAGAGTACCAAATTGCTGTGTTTTCATAATTTAGCTGGGCAACACTGTGGTGAAAAACCGTCCATATATGTCTTGATCACTGGTGTGGCCAGATCACTGGTAATAAGCAAGTTCGAAGTTCCACTTTGCACACAAGCAAGTAAAGGTCATTTGCGATAACAGACATGTTGGTTTTTAAAGTCACTGAGATAAGCATCTGTGATGCAATGATTATTCATGACGTAATCCTTTGAAATGGTGCTTGCCAGTACGTCCACCTGATAGCAACAAAGTGTTCACTAAAACCTATCACTAGTATTTGGCATTATTGATAGTAAGCAAATAATCAACGTTGGTGAAGGTGATGGGACAAACTATCACTTCCGAGGCGATTTGAATGTAGCTATCTTTCCGAAGCGCAGCTGAGGAAAGATAGCGTACACATTCAGATCGCCGAGGAAGTGATAGTTTGTCTCATTGCCTGAAACTAAAAGTTGATTATTTGCTTTATATTCCACATCTAGGGTCCTAGAAATTCCCATTTTATTCCACATCTGAAACCGTTTTAGCTGTCTTTAGGTATCCTTAGGGCTTAGGCTACCTGTGCGCGTAGATGACAAAACAATGAATTTCCTGCGCGTACCGCGCGGCACCGAAGTGAAAGTGCGTTGCACTGTGTACTATCAAGTGACCTAGGTCATATGATAGTCCACAGTGCAACGCACTTTTATTTCGCGCGTACTCATCTTGCATTAGGACTGTGTGGACTGTGTGGAGATCAGCGAAACAAAAGGGACTACCAACATAGAGTGTAACGAACTTTTCTTCTCAGGTGATGTGATGGGCAAAACTACGCTTCATCACGTGATCAGCTCTGGACCAATCCTATTGCAACATTCTTAGTATGTGGAATATAATAAATGTTAGTTAATTCATTCAATGCAAAATAATGAAATGGATGCTTCCTCGAGTGAAAATGGACGGCCATTTTAGTCACCTGATCTTTGCAGGTTCATTCTTTGTTTGAACATAAAGCTCCATGGTTTGAACATGAATTCCATAAATTGTTATGTCAGGCAAGGTACTGAATTTTGCCACTTTGACAAATAGAAAAGCACTCTGAGAGCACAGACCTCCGCCATCAGCTACATACTTTCCACCGATGATCTTGCTCTTGCATAGAGATCAGTGATTTCCACCCATACGTACGCATGCTGAAAAATCGCCTGATTTCCCAATATAGAAGCCTTTGTTACTGTACGTCATAAACCCTCAGCTGTGCGGTGTGCCTCACTTTAGCAGAAACTAGAGCACGTACTTCAGTGTACGTATGAAAACCTCAAAAATGTGCAGCTTGAACTCCCAAGTTCATTGACCCTACCTGCCAAAATATAAAAAATCCTTCATAAAATCCATAGAAATTTCCGAATCACAACCAAATTCTAATCATCTGTTCCTTGTGTCATTCTCAACCTTTCCTGCAAGTTTCATGTAAATCCGTGCACAACTTTTTGAGTTATTTTGCACACCGACAAACAAACCAATGGTAATGAAAACATAACCTCATCCCTTGCAGGAGTAACTAGCAAAGTCCCTAACCAACTGAAAAAAAAGGAAAAAAAAATCCCATGAGGTCATTTGTCCAAATGTGCACATGAACAAATTATACTGTATGAACTGGCTTTAGTGTAATGAGGATAAGACAACTGTTAACGTTCAGCCACCTTGTCATAGCCAGGAGTTGGAAGGGCATTCACCCCATCCATTGGGGGGGGGGGGGGGGGTATTATCTTTGGAATGGATCTAGTACTAATCCATTGTTTGCCCTATCCTCTGCCATTTAGATAATTTGGAAGTGGTTTTGACAGCCAACAAGTACAGTTTTAATGGGACAAGCTCCAGTTACCCTTCATCCAGCGGAACAAAATCCAATGGGGGGTTAAAATGTGGCAGTCGGAGGGTCATTGCTCTAGATATTCATTGGCTCGTGCAATGGTGCAGTTGAGTCATCTATTGTTCGCCAAAAATTATTTCAAACTGTTATAATGCTCCCTGAGCATACTGTCAACGTGGCCATTTGCGGGCAGGCGTGTGGGGTTCGTTAATGTGTACGCTCTGCTGGGATTGATCGATTCCAGACATTAATATTTCATTGTCACGCTCGGTACCTGGTTTACACTGCGTGCTTTTCATGAACCCATCACCCACATCATAGTTTTGCTGTTCCAAACACAAATGCTGGGCTGACACACAGTATGTACACGTAACTTCTGCCCATCGGCTAACCTTACAAGTCTTGGAGATTTTTAACGGAAGTGGGATATGGTATGCAGATTGTGGCAGTAAAACTGTGGAAGAAACTTTTACTGCCTGGAGGTGTAGGAGCGCAAGAAGATGCTGACATTGACTTACTGCCATCATTATTTTCTTTCTTTCTATCTTTCCCAGTGTCAAATGATGTCAAACTATACAATTCCAGGCAGGCTCCAGCCCCCCCCCCCCCCCCCCCCCCACACACACACACCCTCACCACATACTGACAGTTTGGGGTAAAAAGTTAGCCCAGCAAACTACATGCGCAAAAACTTACCCGAGTCTTTTGCAGCTTTGGTATTGCATCTATGCTAGACTTGGAAGAAGTGAATCCAGGATGAATTAATTAAATCATACCAGTCAAATCAAGCCATTGAGCATTTGAAATAAACAAGCAGCTGTGCATTAAATGAAGTGGTTTTATACTTAATGTGAAAAAAAAGCAAGCTCCTTAATTGTAAAATATGATGAGGTTATACCTTTTGTCGCTGGGGTGACAAGACCTTGTATCTCAAATTGTGGTGAAAAACTTTTTAAAACTAATGGTTAGATAATCAGTTAAAGGACAAGTCCACCTTCATATACATAAGGATTGAGAGAATGCAGCAATATTAGTAGAACACATCAGTGAAAGTTTGAGGAAAATCGGACAATCCGTTAAAAAGTTATGAATATTTTAAGTATCTGCGCAGTCACTGCTGGAAGAGAAGACTACTACAGTGTATGATGTCACATGCGTACAACTATATAAGGAAAATAAAAAGAGATTTTCACAAAACTTTACTTTTTGAATAAAGTGCACATTTCTTCGACTTGCTACTGACGTATGTTAAGGGTAATATTATTCCCCCTGCCTTCTGAAAGAGAGAAGTCGAGTGTTCTTTTGTTATGCGAGAAAAATGGAAATATGTTGAATTTTCTTTATTCTTTCTTTATATCGTTGTACTCATGTGACATCACAAGCTATAGTAGTCTTTTCATCCAGTCGTGACTGAGCAGAAACTTCAAAAATTCATAACTTTTTAACAGATTGTCCGATTTTGCTCAAACTCTCACTGATGTGTTCTACTAATGTTGCTGCATTCACTCAACCCACATGTCTATGAACGTGAACTTGTCCTTTAAGTGATGTCCTGTCCAAATCCTAGCTGTCTTGCCCTCAAAACGAAGCCACCAAGGCATGTCAAAGGAAGGCTATCCCATTTGATATAGTGCTTTGGCTGCCATTTTTTTTTTTTTTGGTTTTTGTTTTTGTTTTTGTTTTTGTTTTTGGTTTTTTTTTTTGCTGTCCTGAACATTTGACATTTTGTAGGTCTTGTCGCCCCAGTGACGATATGCCATTTGTTTAATCATGAGATTGCAATTTTTCATCACCATTGCTGATACCTTAATTTACGATTAAGTGAATATGAGTTCAGCCAAACCCTTATCTAGTTATTGCTACATATAGTGCATGGTGTGATTTACTTGTTTTTCACAATTTATGTTTATAAAATCAGTACATGACTTAAATAGAATATGGAGCTTCTAATGCTTTTCAAGATTGTCTTTAGGCCAGAAATACATTATATACAAAAAAAAAAAGATAAACACATATACAAGAAAGAAGGCTTAAGATGAACAGTAAAGTGCTTTGTAAGGCTGATGGAAGACAAATATCTTTGAAGATTCTGAAAATTTGAAAGAGATGCAGGTAGTCCCAGGAAGAATGTTGTCCAGCAGACTTAAATTGACATTGATTGTGAATCATAACATTTCACCCTTTTCCAAAGACATGATTTGTATTCAAACAGTGAAGTGGCAGCTCCTGATCACAAACTAAACTTCTACCTGTCTCATAGATGCATAGTAAAATAAAAAAAGTCAGCAGGTCATTCAGTTGAAGAGAAATTCCATTCTATGTTCTAAGTTGACATCACTATGTAGTAATCAGTAGACTCAAATACACAGAGGAGATGGACAAAAGTTGAGAAAGTAATGGCAGTTTAAAGTTTCACTTGCTTTTACAGAACAATGATATCAGTCTGAGTCATGTTAGAAAAGAAGACGAGGTAAAGGTGACATGATCTCTCAAGTCTTCCGATTAGTTTTACTCAAACCTTTGCTAGATTCACATTTTTTCCTTTAAATTCAAAATGAAGGAGTTATTATGCTTGCATCATGCTTATTCCAAGAAATGTTTGAAAAGGACTCGTCATTTACGGAGATGCAGTTATAAGCTAAGTAACAAATGGGACTTTCATATTTTTCTTTAAAATCAAACTCAAAAGTTGTATGTAAGTCAGAGACACCATTTCCTCATCATGAATGCATACCAGATTTGGACCAATGCCACTGTGTCAAGAATCATTAGAATTCATTAACTTTCTTTCTCTCTACTTGATTTAAAAAAAAAAGCTTTCTCCGTTCCATTTATCTTGACCAAATCTTTTTTTTTTTTTCAAAAGTAAACTTTGACATGGAACACAGTTCTCCTCTTACAGGAAGAAGAGTGGAAAAAAAAACAACAACAACAACGTATAGGTAACTCCGCAGTTTAACAGCAGTGGC